>NC_030433.2:8702500-8727500 GCF_001660625.3 Ictalurus punctatus | reverse complement strand
AACAATCTTTATAACAAATATGTTAATTAATTAATTGTAAATGTAAATGTCTAACCATATAGACTGTGTTATTGTGTGTGGTGTTAAAGTGTGTGTGTGTGTGTGTGTGTGTGTGTGTGTGTGTGTGTGTGTGTGTGTGTGTGTGTTTAAGCTGGCAGCACTGCTGTCTGTCTCTCATACACTCGGCCATCTTGGGGATTTCTGACCCCAAACTGCTTTTAACCCTATGTGCTTTGTGACGTGTGTGTGTGTGTGTGTGTGTGTGTGTGTGTGTGTGTGTGTGTGTGTTTCTGTTTTTCATCCCCACAGGAGAGACTGTGCTCATGTCTGACATTAACACTCACTCGTCTTCAGTCTGTTAAACCTGTGGAATATGAAGTAACATTTTCACAGTGTTACTTCAAGACCACTGCCTTGCTAAAGTTGCTGAGGGTGAAGGTGATGGACTGGCCAAGCATGTCTCCAGACCTAAACCCTATTGAGCATCTGTGGGGCATGCTCAAACGGAAGGTGGAGGAGCACAAGGTCTCTAACATCCACCAGCTCCGTGATGTCGTCATGGAGGAGTGGAAGAGGACTCCAGTGGCAACCTGTGAAGCTCTGGTGAACTCCATGCCCAAGAGTGTTAAGGCAGTGCTGGAAAATAACGGTGGCCACACAAAATATTGACACTTTGGGCCCAATTTGGACATTTTCCTTTAGGGGTGTACTCACTTTTGTTGCCAGCGGTGTAGACATTAATGGCTGTGTGTTGAGTTATTTTGAGGGGACAGCAAATTTACACTGTTACACAAACTGTACACTCACTACTGTACATTGTAGCAAAGTGTCATTTCTTCAGTGTTAAATGGCACACTTATATAGCGCTTTTATCCAAAGCGCTTTACACTGTCTCATTCACCCATACACTCACACACCAATGGTTGCAGAGCTGCCATGCAAGGTGCTAACTTGCCATCAGGAGCAACTTGGGGTTCAGTGTCTTGCCCAAGGACACTTCGGCATGTGGATAGATGTGGGCCAGGATTCGAACCACCAACTCTACGATTAGTAGACAACGCGTTCTACCAACTGAGCCACAGCCACCCAGTATTGTCACATGAAAAGATATAATCAAATATTTACAAAAATGTGAGGGGTGTACTCACTTTTGTGCGATACTGTACATGTTATAGAATGTGCATGAAAAAAGACATCTTTGTTGTTGTTGTTTTGTCTTATTAACTTTAAGAGAAAAAAAGCTGCCATTGAGAGCTTGTTGGATTACATTAACTACAACTATAAATGGATAAAAAGTATGACATGTCTGTGTTTAATAAACTTTCAAATGTAGTTGTTGGTGGTATAAGAAGAATAACCATTAAAATGTTTTATATAAAAGAATGATATGTCGTAGCTTTTATCCATTTAATGTTGTAGATACGTATATCAGTAATTGCTTTATTAGTAAAAGCTTTATTTTTGCTCTAAAATGTATAATAACACCTAACTGAGACAACACCGATGTACAAATGGAATTATTTTGTGTAATATTTATGCATAATGATCATTTTCAGCATTCAGATGTGGAAAAAAAATTACAATTTGAAAAATTACAATTGTTTTGAAGCTGGTGAGGGTTTGAGTTGTTTATCGTCGTGATAGGGATGTCTGCTAAATTAATAAATATACACTTATGTGTTGTGTTTATTGTATGTATATGTATTGTATTAAACAATCAACTGACAGCTGAGCATGAATGAAATGAAATAAAGTGAAAGGGGAGCTGTGACAGCTGTGCAACGTGCAGAAGATTGCTGTGCAACGTGCACAACGAGGCGTCACATGGACGATTCCGTATTGAATATTCCGTCCAGCTCTCACTGCGGGAACACGTCCTCTCCTCCGGCTCAGATGCTCCAGCAGGAATGATTTCTCCCTCCGAACCCAGGAGCGCTGCCGTCATATTTAGTCTGTCATTGCTGATAATATGAGAGATCGTATTTGTGCTTCTTTCAGAGAATAGCTTTTTGATATAGATGCTCATCTCCTGAGCACACACACACTGTAAACTCAATTACAGCCATAATAATGATAATAAATTTAATCTATATATCACCCAGGGGTGCATCGCAAACTTTAATACCACACACACACACACACACACACACACACAAAACACAATTTTGTAGCGGAGAATACACAGCACACTCATAGAGTCTAAATGATGTTTACACATTACCCATAATGCCTTGCATGGGAGAGTGATGAACAAACCTCAAAGTTAATGAAATCCATCACTGAACATTCATTATTCACTCGTTAGTGTGTTAGATGGGGCACATAGTTTTGCAACCTGTGGAATAACCCATACGGAGGAATTTCACTTTATAGTTTAGATATTTTTAATGGATTTTAGTTTTCTATTTTTTCATTCTTTTTTTTTTCTCAGTACAACATTAAAGTCTTTACAATTTATTGCAGGTATTATTAAATTTTTATGAAGCTTTATTAAAGCATTACATTTTATAATTTATTAATATGACATTTAAACATTATTAAAAAGACTTGGAAATGTAGAAACACTATTATGATGATGATGATGATGATGATGATGATGATGATGATGATGATGATTATTTATTTTTATTTTTATTTTTTTTTCATTACACTAATACTGTATTTAATTCATTACACTAATACAGTATACTCGGGAACGAGCATTATGGGATGTCAGAACACACTACCCCACCCATTCAACTGATTAATTTAAATATTCTAATGAGTGGGCAGGCTAATTAGAAACATGACATCAGGACATACAGTTTGTTCCCTGCTTTCACATTCACAGTGTTTGAGAGTTTAGAAACTTAACAAACCATTCACAACGTATAAAGCAATAAATAAGGACGAAAAGAGCACAGAACGTGTCAATTAAATCAGATTTATGTTCCACTCCACGCCCTTCTGAGACAGTAACTTCCACACAGAATGCAATGGACCCCTTCAGTTCGGCGCAGTGGACTGAAAATCACAGATAAGAATCACATCTATTCCTTTTATTTCCATCAGAGTGCTTTTTATAATAATAAAAATAACTGCTATTGATGTGGAACTCTCATTTAATGACAGGTTTATTTTTAATTTGTTGATAAATGATTTCAAACCTAGTCCTACACTCATAAAATAAAATAATATATATATAAGTTTATAAAAAATTACCTTTTATTGTTACATTTAACCGGCCCATTTTTGCTTCTTTTCATTATGTATTCACATGCAGAAAAATATGGGTTAGGGTTAGAAACAAGATAGAAAATTTAAAAACTTTAAGGGCTCTTCAGTTCACTTTTAAAGGTTCTAAGTAGAACCCTACAACAGATTTTTTCCCCTATCACAAAGGGTTCCACAGCAGAACCACTGTACATGTAGGATGCTAAGAGCCCTTAAATTATCCAGTGAACCATTAAAGAAATGTTAAAGCCACACCCACTTTGGTCTTAAAGGTCTATATATATATATATAGACCACTTTGGTCTATATATATATATATATTTAGAGAGAGAGAGGGAGAGATACACACACACACACACACACACACACACACACACACACACACACACACATTTATTTATTTATTTATATTTATATAAAATGCAAATATATTGAATCCCAACCTCGAGAAAAACACACCGAGCTGCGATTTTGCCTAGTGAGTCATTTCAGTTGTTCTTGTTGTTGTTTGGTGAAAAAAATAAACTAAATAAAGAGACCAAATTAGATTTTAAGTTGAAAAGAAAACTGAGTTGCTTGTTCTTTTGGGCTCCTGTTTGTTTAACAGTTTTAGTGAAGAGTTTATACTTCAAGTTATAAACTGAATTCTGTAAATACTCTGAGTGCTTTTCTCAAGAAGTGACTAATGAGATTCACATTCGTTAGGTTTCCTCTCTGGACCTGATATAAGATAAGAAACAGGACTAATGAGAGTGAGACTGAGGCACATGCGGAAAATCTGCGCTCCTCGTATGAAGGTGACAGTCAAATACAGCAATGTAGCTGACTTTAACGTCCTTCCTTAGTGTGCTTTAGCTTCATGAGCATGTATTATTTAAAAAACAGTGCCAATATTTATTGTGAAATATCTTTGTATTTGCTGAATCTAAATACAACATTCCTTACTGACAGTTCGGCCTGCCGGATTTTCGAATCTGCTGAACTGAATGATGGGATTGTTTAGGACACGTACCGTGTTTGTGTAAAATAGGAAAAGTTAAATGTATTATTCTGCCTCACAAACTGGACTTTATGCTAATAAAATACAGTTTGGTGTTTCTTTAAAGTCCCCATGAAATCCAAATTGAAGTTTTGTGGCTTTTAATATGAATATGTCAGCCTTAAGGTTATTCCAAATTTACAGTCTCTCTCTACCACCAATACGGATCAACAATAATGTCATCATTCTCTCCAATCAAATGCTCTCTAGAATCTGAAGTGTCCTGCCCCAACATTATAAAAAGTCACCTTGACGAAGTTGCCTTTGTTGAGCGGGAGAACTCGTATAAGCAAGTTTGGGTTGTAAATATGTCTTTTCGGTGGAAATTACGTCAACACGTTGAATGAATAACGCTCAAGACACTGGGACTTTAAGTCTCAAAATGTGCATGTAAACTTTTAATGAATCAATGAATCCTTTCAGTCAAGACCGATTTGTGCCACCTCTCATTCAGCAAATCAGTGTTTAAATCAGTGAATCCTTTCATTAATGAAATTCAGTCATCCTCTCAGTCATGATTCACTCCTGTCTCATTCACTGAGTCAGTGAATCGTTCTGTCATGATTGAGATTCGCTCCTCTCACGTTCAGCAAATCAGTGTGTGATTCAGAAAATCTTTTGTTCATTACCAAGATTTACTTGTTCAGTTAATCAGTGTTCCGCTCAATGAATCATTTTGGCAATGATCAAGAGTCACTCCACTGTCTTTCAGTGAATCATTATTTGAATCAGTGAATCTTTTCAGTCATGACTATGATTCACTCCTCTCATTCAGTGAGTCAGTGTTTGAATCAGTGAATCTTTTCGGTCATGACCAGGATTCACTCCTCTCATTCAGTGAATCATGAATCAGTGTTTCAATCAGTGAATCATTCCGTCATGACATTCGTGCATCTCTGTGCAACCGAACAAAGCGGTGAACGAGTTAGAATGAATCAGAACGAATCATTTAACTGAACGCACTCAAAAGGGAAACCTCATTTCCGTGACTTTATTATACTGTTATTCATGAATTACTTAATTAACTCCAGCACCATGGACAGGAATGTCCCAAAAAAACAGGAGAGTTTCCCTAATTACCGCAGCTTGACTCTGTTTAGACCCATTTTCCTCGATCTGTTCACACTAATATGTCTTGTTTTTGTATAAAATAGCCAGGCAGACAATTTAACGAATGTGTTGGGGATTTGGGAGTCTCATTAGCAGCATCCTAAAGGATCCCATCAGCGCATTCAGAGAATTCAGCATATAACTCAGAAAGGATCCTGAACTATTAAAAAGAACAACAGCGAGGACACAAAGGCCCTGAACAGCACACTCACTTCATTTTCCTGTCAATACGAAGCGTGCACTTAAAGTGCCTGTGTTTGGTTTCTCTTTTTTCAGCAATGCCTGGTATAAATGGTCTATACCAGAGCTAAGTCCTGGGCTTAGATGAAAAAGGCAACAATAAAAGGTTTTGTTTATGGCCACCATGTCTGATTTATTTTGGATTTTTGTGGAAGCACCACCAATGGTTGTAAGAAAAACACACACATGGTATGGAGAAGTATGGCTAGGGATGATTTCTTTCAAGCCTAGACTATACAGTAGACTCGTGCAGCCAGTCAGTGACTACACAGCGTGACATGCCCCCCAGACTTGATCTGATATCTTTTGGCAGCTTTTCTATTTAGCATGTTTGGTATTCAAATAAAACACAACATATACAGTATCTCACAAAAGTGAGTACACCCCTCACATTTTTGTAAATATTTGATTATATCTTTTCATGTGACAACACTGAAGAAATGACACTTTGCTTTTAAAGTATAAAAAGTAAAGTATTTAAGTACAGTAACAAAGTCAAGTCAAGTATTTAAGTACAATAACAAAGTCAAGTTAAGTAAAAAATTTAGGTACAGTAACAAACTAAAGTAAAATACTTAAGTACAGTAACAAAGTCAAGTAAAGTATTTAAGTACAGTAACAAAGTAAAGTTAAGTGAGTAAGTGAGTACACCCCTCACATTTTTTGAAATATTTAATTATATCTTTTCATGTGACAACACTGAAGAAATGACACTTTGCTACAATGTACAGTAGTGAGTGTACAGCTTGTGTAACAGTGTAAATTTGCTGTCCCCTCAAAATAACTCAACACACAGCCATTAATGTCTAAACCGCTGCCAACAAAAGTGAGTACACCCCTAAGTGAAAATGTCCAAATTGGGCCCAAAGTGTCAATATTTTGTGTGGCCACCGTTATTTCCTGCATTGCCTTAACACTCTTGGGCATAGAGTTCACCAGAACTTCACAGATTGCCACTGGAGTCCTCTTCCACTCCTCCATGACGACATCACGGATGTCGACTACACCTTCCATTTGAGGATGCCCCTTGTCTTTGTACTCCTCACCTGGTTGCCGCCACACACGCTTGACACCATCTGAACCAAATACGTTTATCTTGGTCTCATCAGACCACAGGACATGGTTCCAGTAATCCATGTCCTTAATCTGCTTGTCTTCAGCAAACTGTTTGCGGGCTTTCTTGTGCATCATCTTTAGAAGAGGCCTGGTTTAATACTGTGCATGCGCTACAATGCTTAATGACGTGAGACGCATTATCAGAGGTTATATTTAAATATCATTTTACCTCAGTGTGATTGAAAATGAATACATGTACATTTTATCTTGAATTACATTTACACCGTATAAATTCTCATTGGTCAGGTGTTGATTAATTTTCTATAACAGCGGCTCTGAAAGTAGCACAGCTGCAAATCACAGGGTTGCATTAATACACTCAATCTAGTACGTTATCGTTTCTATAGCAACGACTCGTTTCCAGGGACTGGTATGGCAGACATTCAGTATAAAGGAATTCATGTGGTGAAGTTTTTTTTTTAAGTAAGGAGACATTTATTTAACATTTATGGAAGGAATCTCCACTGTCAGTGTTTTGTAACAGTCAGAGGTAAAACTTCGAGAGAGAGAATAAAGAGAGTGTCACGTCTTGAGACGTAACGTAGATAGGGACAGATGCACGTGCAGTTCAACAGTTTTATTTAAGAGAGACACGGGTAGATAAATCCAAATCGTAATCCATAAACGTAATCCAAAACATGCAAAAGGTCAGGCGATCGGCAAACAGGCATAAACGGGGTAAGGCAGGAATCAAGGTCGCGATCACGGAAAACAGGGTCGATATACAAAACATGAAACATAAGCTATGACTACTAACTGGGAGCGGAAAAACCAGCGTGATGTAAGCAGACGAACCTAAACATGAAACATGACATGGACTATGACTATGGTTAACTATGGTAAGGTATCTAAACTAATCTACTATACTATATTTTATCTAATATTCCGCACCGTGTGCTGAGAGAACCGCGGTGTATATGCAAACATAATCAGCGCCAATTACTGACGGCTGACCCCAATCTAGACACGTTAAACAACAGCCAATGACAGAACTGGGAGGAGACATAACAGAAACATAACAAACACATGTGTCCAAATGTCATGGTTGTCAACAAAGGAACACGCACTCACATGCTCTCCCGCGCGCTGCTTAAAGGGGAAACTGTGACAGAGAGAATAAAGAGAGAGAATATAGAGAGAGAATAAAGAGAGAGAGAATAAAGAGAGAGAATATATATATAGAGAGAGAGAGAGAGAGTAAAGAGAGAGAATAAAGAGAGAGAGAATAAAGAGAGAGAATATATATATAGAGAGAGAGTAAAGAGAGAGAATAAAGAGAGAATAAAGAGAGTGAAAAAATAGAAAGAATAAAGAGAGAGAATATAGAGAGAGAATAAAGAGAGAGAATATATAGAGAGAGAGAGAGAGTAAAGAGAGAGAATAAAGAGAGAGAGAATAAAGAGAGAGAATATATATATAGAGAGAGAGTAAAGAGAGAGAATAAAGAGAGAGAGAATAAAGAGAGAATAAAGAGAGTGAAAAAATAGAAAGAATAAAGAGAGAGAATAGAGAGAAGTTGGTGAGGGAACGACTGTTTATAGCTGCTGTAAGGTAAGTGAGAACTGGAACTAACTTGTTTCACTGATGTAACTATAAACAGATAAAAAGTTTCACATGTCTAGAAGAAGGCAAGTCAACTTAATCCAGCGTGTTGAAGTTAGTTGTTTAGTTGTTATTGTATGTGTGTTAACCCATCGATGCCCCCCCTCCGTTATACCCCCCCCCCCCCCCCCCCCTGTCTCCTAAGTCGACAATTATTAGGGGGGTTTTTTGCTACCATTTAATTTCTATAGTCTGATATTCTTTATCGATGTTTTATAAAATTAAGCACAGAGAGATTTTTTGTGCACTGAAATGTTGATTTGGTTTCCGCAGGGTGTAAAAAAGCAACACGGCGCTCGAAAGTCAACATAATTATCTCCTGATGATCTGTTTGTTCGGTGGAGCGACGCAGAAACGAGCGTGTGATAGATGTTGCTTCAATCGTCATTACCAGCAACAAGTTTAGAAACAAAGTGAGACGCTCTCGATGGTATAGTTGGCACGGTGGGTCTTTAAAGATCTGAAAATTGTGCATTTGCACACCTGATTATCCAGCTCATTAACGCCATTGATCATATAGCTGCTTCTGATAATAACAAAGGTACAAAAAAAAGAAAAAAACCCAAATGAAATGTGTATTCTCATTTAAACAACAATTGGATTCCATTTCCTGGTCTGGAACCTTCTGTTTCAACTCCTCAGATAATTATTCAGATAGTGATCTATTTGTCAGTGTTGTAATTAGATTTACAGACATGCGGTGCATCTTGTGGTTTAATGGTGCGCTCCAAACTTAACGTGTTCACTCGTCCAAGAAATTTCCGTCCATGGGGAATAACAGAAACACGGCAGATAAGTGCATTTTGAGGTTTTGCATTAGTTAAAGGTTCGTTTTTGTGACTTTGTGTCGATGTGAGACCAGATGGAATTAACCAGCGCAGGCCTGAAGAATGTGTTGAGCGACTTGCTCAGAGGCAATGCACCATCAAACGCTTTATGTTTTATGAATGATTTATGAATCCGTGACCCACTTTCTCCTCATAGCTTCTCAACAAACATGAGCACTTCACTGATCTGGTCTGATCTGATACACTGATCGTGAACAGGTTACTGAGCCGTGAAACACACGTAGAGAGCACGTCATGTGCTACATCCCAAACTACAGAGCAAACAGTGGACTAGAAAATAACTCAGCTGCAGAAATGCATCACAGAGTATTTTTAATTCAGACTAAAATGACTTGTATGCATGAGAATGAAGAATTTATTTGTATGTTCAAAATTGAAAAAAGAACAGTGCTCAGTAGCGCCTCTTCAGGCTAATGCTAATGTTAGTCTGCACTAAAACATCATGGGTCGGTTATACTGTCCGGCTCACAACGTAGCAAAAAGAATGATAAATAATAACACATGATGTGAAATGTTTTAAACACTAACTATCCATCTAGTAATGACGGTAGAGATTTTTTTTTGTTAGTAAACTGTTCTCCAAAATAACCTGCTGCATAGTTTATGAACTGTTCACCAAGAGACAGAGTTATTAACTGTTCACCAAGAGACAGAGTTATTAACTGTTCACCAAGAGACAGAGTTATTAACTGTTCACCAAGAGACAGAGTTATTAACTGTTCACCAAGAGACAGCGTTATTAACTGTTCACCAATGGAACGGCGTTATTAACTGTTCACCAAGAGACAGCGTTATTAACTGTTCACCAAGAGACAGCGTTATTAACTGTTCACCAAGAGACAGAGTTATTAACTGTTCACCAAGGGACAGCGTTATTAACTGTTCACCAAGAGACAGCGTTATTAACTGTTCACCAAGAGACAGCGTTATTAACTGTTCACCAAGAGACAGCATTATTAACTGTTCACCAAGAGACAGAGTTATTAACTGTTCACCAAGGGACAGCGTTATTAACTGTTCACCAAGAGACAGAGTTATTAACTGTTCACCAAGAGACAGCGTTATTAACTGTTCACCAAGAGACAGCGTTATTAGCTGTTCACCAAGAGACAGCGTTATTAACTGTTCACCAAGGGACAGCGTTATTAACTGTTCACCAAGGGACAGCGTTATTAACTGTTCACCAAGAGACAGCGTTATTAGCTGTTCACCAAGAGACAGCGTTATTAACTGTTCACCAAGAGACAGCGTTATTAACTGTTCACCAAGAGACAGCGTTATTAACTGTTCACCAAGAGACAGAGTTATTAACTGTTCACCAAGAGACAGAGTTATTAACTGTTCAGTGACGGAAGCTGTGGTGCTGTTTATGAACTGTTCACTCACAAAAAAAGGTTCATGAACTGTTCGGAGTATGAACTGTTAATCAAGAGATGAGTTCCTCAAACACCACAGTACATCCTGGCTATTTTCTGTTTTGTTCGAACACTGTCCATTTGCAGTGCATTATGGGACATCATGAGTGCTCTGTATATTCTTCACTATGTGCTCAGAACTCTGATATAAAGTATGGCTTCTGTAGGAGTGTATCATTCATGTGGGACATGAACATGTTCCTACTTCACCCTTCATCCTCCATCAGCCATCTGAGGAAAAAAAAAGAGAAAAGTATCTTCTCTACGTATTAATTTGCTAAGCTGGAATTGGCCGTCTCCTCCAGTGCTCGCAGCGCCAGGCTCCGATACGAGCCGCTGGAATTAGAGAAGCTTGGTTGGATCAATATGCTCGGAGTGCATGTAATTAACTCGGCCCTGAACCCATGATCTCGATCCGTTGATTCCTCTCCGTGTTCATGCAGATGGGAATCGTGTCCTGTTCTGTTTAACACACTCGGGAATTTCAGTCTCCAGGACTGATTTTATCTTCTACTTTTCTATCGATAAGAAAGAAATTTACAGATTTTTTATTTATTTATCTGGGGAGGGAGCTTTGCATAGTGAACATCAATAAACAAATTGAGAAGCTAACATTACTAACATGATAATATTTGTTGCCTCTGTCCCAACTTTTTTGAGACGTGATGAGGACACCGAATTCAAAATTACCTTATTTTTTTCCTTAAAACTGTATATTTCCTCAGTTTAAACATTTGATATGTTTTCTGTGTTCTATTGTGAATAACATACGGGTTTATGAATTTTGCAAATCACTGCATTCTGTTTTTATGTACACTTTACACAGCGTCCCAACTTTTTTGGAATTAGGGTTGTAATTCAAACACGATTTTATGATTTCTCATAGTTTCCCCCCCCCCCCTTTTTTTTTTTACATGTTTTTCCTCATGTTTCTTAATTTCTTATTTATTCTTGACTTTCATGTATGTATACAGCATAATTGATCAGAATAGTAATCTTCAGAAGAACTTGTCCCTCAGATCACACACCAGGCAGTGGAGAAGCACGAGGACATTATTAATACAGGATTATTCATATTTAATGAACTCATTTTAAACTTTAAAATGGAACTTTTCCTCAGTACAGACCATGTCAGGTCCATTTCCAGAGCAACAAATGTTGTTTTAATAAGAAGCGCAAATGCGCAGAGCGTCTCAGAGTGTTTTAATATCAAATATTTAGTGTCTGGGTGACATTTGTAGAAATTCATCTGTGAAATTGATGAGCATGGAGATGCAGCGCTCCAGAAGTTTTACTTTTTTACTGCTACAGTAGGCCGGAACGAGGACTTGGTATTTATTGACTCAGGGAACTGTAAATTAAAGGGTTTAATTTAATAAATAATAAATGTAATAATTTTATGTATTAACACACTGCCTCTCAGATACAGCTCGTCTTATTCCCTTTAAAGTCCAGTGTCCAATCAAATCAGATCCTCTCATTCCTCTCATCTGGTTAGTATTTGAGTGGAGTTGTATTTCTATAACATGACAGGAACATCCACAAAAGCAGGTTGTAGGGAATGAGACAGAAATTTACTGTATGTTAGAAGTTCGAAGGCAGGAAAAGTCCAGAGTACTGCGAGGGGGAAATGTTCACAAAACTGTGCCAGAGTCAGAAAAATACTCGAGAGCGTACGATATATTCCTTCACAAAACAATCCGTCCTGTGCAGTTAATAATTATACAGACCTCCCCTCATTAACAAGCTAATTTCCAATCAATTAGTCATGTTTCCTGCCTTCAGAAACCGTGAGCGCTGCAGCAGCGTCGAGCAAAATCGATAAGCTGTCGCTCTACGCAGAGCTGATGGTGTAATCGGCTACAGGAGGAGAGAGTCGAGTATTTATGGTGTTTTGATTAAAGAGACTATGGTATTTGATTAAAGTGAATTATGGTATTTTGATGCAGGAGACAGACCAAGAGAGAAGCTTGGAAGAGAGAAAGCTGATATATAAATGAAAGGAGAATATTTAAGGAAAAGTGAAGATGAATGAAAAGCATCAATGTGTGTTTAGAGGGAAAGAGGAGAATAATTAAATCAGCAGCGGGACGTGAGGTTCAGGTCGACTGTGTGGCCTACAGGAGATGCTGTGATGGGGAGAGAAATCGAAATCCAAGTCGATTAGATCACAGTGTGGTCGTCGGACCTTTTATCCACATTACAATCACGTGTTGTAAAACAATCACCTTAAAAATACTGGCTTACAACAAGAACAGCAAGTGCAGCTACTAAAGTAAATTACTACTGATGTGTCACAAACAATCATGCTTTCCGCTACAAAAACCTGTCTGCCTGTCTGTCTGTCTGTACATCTATCTCTGGCTCTATCTTTACATATAGGACATCCATCTATCTCTGTGTATGTAGAGCTGTCTCTCTGTTTTATAATTATCTGTCTATCTTTCCACCCACCTGTCTGTCTGCTGTCATCTCATCTCTCTTATAGTCATAACAAGCCATCTTTCTATCTGTTCATATGTTCAACCGCCTGTCTGTCTGTCTGTCCATCTGTCTGTTCACCCACATGTCTGTCTGTCTGTCTGTCTGCATGTCTAGCTATCTAAATTATAATTATGATAAGCCATTTTTCTGTTCATCTGTTCAATCTGGATGACTGTCTGTCTTTCTGTCCAGCTGTCTGTCTTTCTAAATCATATTTCTGACAAGCCATCTATCCACCTGTCTGTCTGTCTGTCTGTCTGTCTGTCTGTCTGTTGACCAACCCTTCCCAACCAACTGTCTGTCTGTCTATCAATGTTATAATTAGAGCAGCTCATTTATTTGTTTTTCTTCATTTGTTGTAAATATGATGTACTATCCATCCTTCAACCAATCCATCTGTCTGTCTCTCTGTCTCTCTATCAACCTGTCTATCTCTTTTTATTTATCTATATCCACACACGTGTCTGTTTCTCTCTCTAGATCGTTGTGTTTCCATGTGTATATCTCCACAGTGAGTGAGAAACAAGCAGAAAGCAGAAATAAAAGAAGAGAGTGATGGTGTGAGTGTTTGTATTTAATGTAAATAAATGTACACTTTCCTGTAGTAGAATTCTGCCCTGTTGCCCCAGGTCATCTCTTCAGATTAGACAGTAATACAACCGTGAAATCCCTTTAATCCTACGTTCTTTATCTCAGAAATAATCTATAAAAACAATCGTCACGCTCGGGGCTCCTGGTGGAGAGAAAATCAGAGACGTGTGAAACGAAATGCGACATTAACGTCTACAAACTATTTTTTAAATTAGCATTTTCTTTGTTTTGTTGCTTCTGATTTTCGGGAAACATTTACAAACGAGTCATGATCTGCTCTACTGAATTGAAGCTCTGCTGCTGGCTCTCGTTCGGCCACAGCTGTAATCACTCGACGTGCTAAAGCAGGATCGATCGGCCTCTTTAGCTCAGCTGCATGCTGATACCTTTATTCGACACTCGTCTGCGTGGGATCAGCTCTAATTTATTCGTCTTTTAGCCGCTCTCGACATGTTTAATCTCAGCGGGGACGGACGCAATCGATCTCTCATTCTTTCATCCCGTTTCGTCCAAAGAGGAAGTGCAGATGGAGGAGGACTTGTCACTGATAATTGTTTTGGAAAGTGGTGAAATAACGCTGGCAGCATTCGTAATGCTGCTATGCTGAAATGATGAATAATAAGACAGAAAGCTGGGTTTGTGTTTGCTTTTAAACATTTAATCCTCTGTATATCTGTCTATAAACGGAAAATGTGATTCAATCCATTTCCTTGCCTTCTTTCCCTTTTCTTTCTGCTATATTAAAGATCATTTAACCCTGGATGATTTGTGACCCAAGACTATGATGGAATCAATATTTTACATCTAAGCAGGAGCAAATACTTAAATACTTTACTGACTTTGTTACTGTACTTAAATACTTTACTTCAGTTTACTTTGTTACTGAACTGTATTTTACTTTAGTTTGTTACTGTACATAATTTTTTTACTTACAGTATCTCACAAAAGTTAGTACTCCCCTCACATTTTTGTAAACATTTGATTATATCTTTTCATGTGACAACACTGAAGAAATGACACTTTGCTACAGTGTACAGTAGTGAGTGTACAGCTTGTGTAACAGTGTAAATTTGCTGTCCCCTCACAATAACTCAACACACAGCCATTAATGTCTAAACCGCTGGCAACAAAAGTGAGTACACCCCTAAGTGAAAATGTACAAATTGGGCCCAAAGTGTCAATATTTTGTGTGGCCACCGTTATTTTCCAGCACTGCCTTAACACTCTTGGGCATGGAGTTCACCAGAGCTTCACAGGTTGCCACCGGAGTCCTCTTCCACTCCTCCATGACGACATCACGGAGCTGGTGGATGTTAGAGACCTTGTGCTCCTCCACTTTCCGTTTGAGGATGGTCTGAGCACTGATAGGCTGACCCCCCACTCCTTCAAGCAATGCTGGCAGCACTCATAAAGTCTATTTCCCAAAGACACCCTCTGGATATGACGCTGAGCATGTGCACTCAACTTCTTTGGTTGACCATGACGAGGCCTGTTCTGAGTGGAACCTGTCCTGTTAAACCGCTGTATGGTCTTGGCCACCGTGCTGCAGCTTGGGTCTTGGCAATCTTCTTACAGCCTAGGCCATCTTTATATAGAGCAACAATCCTTTTTATCTTTGCCATGAGGTGCCATGTTGAACATCCAGTGATCAGTATGAGGGAGTGTGAGAGCGAAGAAATTTAACACACCTGCTCCCCATTCACACCTGAGACCTTTTATCACTAACAAGTCACATGACACCGGGGAGGGAAAATGGCTAATTGGGCCCAATTTGGACATTTTCACTTAGGGGTGTACTCACTTTTGTTGCCAGCGGTGTAGACATTAATGGCTGTGTGTTGAGTTATTTTGAGGGGACAGCAAATTTACACTGTTGCACAAGCTGTACACTCACTACTGTACATTGTAGCAAAGTGTCATTTCTTCAGTGTTGTCACATGAAAAGATATAATTAAATATTTACAAAAATGTGAGGGGTGTACTCACTTTTGTGAGATACTGTAACTTGACTTTGTTACTGTATTTAAATACTTGACTTTAGTTTGTTACTGTACCTAAATACTTTACTTGACTGTTACTGTACTTAAATACTTTACTTAACTTTACTTTGTTACTGTACTTAAATACTTTACTTGACTGTTACTGTACTTAAATTCTATACTTGACTTTGTTACTGTACTTAAGTATTTTACTTTAGTTTGTTACTGTACTTAAATTTTTTACTTGACTTTGTTACTGTACTTAAATACTTGACTTATCTTGACTTTGTTACTGTACTTAAATACTTGACTTTGTTACTGTACTTAAATACTTGATTTGACTTTGTTACTGTACTTAAATACTTTACTTGGATTTGTTACTGTTACGGTACCGCCGGCAGATGGCGCTGTGGCGACAATGCGCACGTGCACGTGACTGTCCGTGCGCACTTCAATCACATGCACATGCGCACTGTCGCCACAGCGCCATCTGCCGGCAGTACCATAACAGTTACTGTACTTAAGTACTTACTTAACTTTACTTTGTTACTGTACTTAAATACTTTACTTTAGTTTGTTACTGTATTTATGTATTTGACTATTATTGTGCTTAATTATTTTAATTGTTTAATTTATCTGCTGTATCTGTTGGTATATACACTATGTATTTTTCAGCTAGCAATTAGCATTCAACTAGTTTGTATCAGGTAAGTTATCATCGGAAAGACTAGTAATAAAGCTGTTGTTAAGCCTTAGTTAAAGCTTTCGCATGTTTCTCGGTTCCTTGGTGAAAGTGACACTAATTTAGTATCAGTAACTAAATTCAGATGTCTTTTTGTTTTACTTTTGCACTTTACCTTGACTGAAGAATTTGACGCCATACTTCAACATTTAGCAGAGCATTCATTTAGGTGATTCATTGCACATTTACTTGTGTAAAGATTTTTCTGCTAATAAAACTTATTAGCAGCAAAACCCTTAGCGTTATGCTAACATCTTTCAGATGGTTCAACCAAGACAAGCTAGGTAACATTAGGTAACATTTAGCTAACCATATCTGAGCTTGAGATT
This sequence comes from Ictalurus punctatus, assembly GCF_001660625.3. Lineage (NCBI taxonomy): Eukaryota > Metazoa > Chordata > Actinopteri > Siluriformes > Ictaluridae > Ictalurus > Ictalurus punctatus. The sequence continues at coordinate 8,710,792 of NC_030433.2, read as the reverse complement.
CAAAATATGTCCAAAAGCTAGCACACTACCTTTGAAAGAGGTGAGGGTAGAGAGCAACAATGGCTAATAGAACAAGGCAGGGCTTGGGGTTGTCCATTTGGTTCCCAATTTGCTTTTTGTAACCCAGTAAGACCTGTGTATTATTTCATTTGCTCTTTTAAAGTGTGCCTGTGTTAGCAAAGCTCCATTTATCATTTCCAGAAGTAATTCCCCTACTGGGCCATTTGAAACACAGCCCAAATCCATTAAACTGTAATATCCCCGCCTCCTAGCCGTATGAGCGCTCGAACCTAAGTGCACCTTTCTCTAACGATCTGTATCGCTATGAAATTTCAGTTAGAGTGCTGTTACAGATCCTCAGAGGAATGAGAGTGGAAGTTCCTCACGTCATTCATTGATGGTTTGTTCTTTAGACTTTTATTTCCTTTATTTTATAGCATTATCTAGCGTAAATGCCTGAGCTGTTGTCTAAATATTTCTATATTTGTGTGTATTATTAGTAAAAATAATACTGTATTCATAGCATAGCAGTATCACTGGTAGTAGTTCTAGTAGTAGTAGAATAAATAACACTAGTAGCAGTAGTCTATTATACAATTAACATTATACTTACATGCATATAACAGTAGTAGTATTATACAAACTTTATAAGGGACTGAGTGTAGCATCACTATTAGTATCATCAGTAGTAATAGTAGTATTAGACTAGTATTATTATTACTAATAGCATCTGTGTTATTAGTATTAGTATCAATAACTTTATAAAGTTATTATTACTGCTAGTAGTAGTATTATTACTAGCTTTACTTTTAGTAGTAGAAGTTTAAATATTAGTAATAATATTACTATTAATGTGTTAGTAGTAATACCATTAGTATTGATAATATTATTACATTTATTATTAGTAGCACCAGTAATAGTAGTATTAGAACGACTAGTAACACAACTATTATTGCTGTTAGCAGTAGTAACTAGAACGGTACATTTCCTGAAGAAAATGTGAGTGGTGCTTGCGGTGGCGAAAAAGGGACGGGGTGCCAATACTTTCGAGAGCCGACAGCGTAGGGTGCCAATACTTTCGAGAGCCGGACAGATAGGGCGCCAGCATTGTTTGATTCGGCCGTGTAGTTCACCAATACTTTTTAGAGCCGACCGTCAAGGGCGCCAGTACTTTTGAGAGCTGGCCGTGTGGGGTGCCAATACTTTTGAGCGCTGGCCGGGTAGGGTGCCAATACTTCTGAGAGCCAAACAGATCGTGCGCCGATACATTTTAGAGCCGAATGTGTACGGAGGCAAAACTTTTAGAGCTTTCTGTTTAGAGGGCCAATACTTTCCAAACTCAATGCAAGTCTATGGGAAATTTTCCGAATTTGAGCTTCCGTATCGGGAATTCCGGCATTCCGATTGCTTATAAAAGTCATAGCACACCTCTCCTCAATAAGCTGATCGATTTGACACCTCACCCGTCGATCTCCAACAAACGGTGCGGGACTAGTTACGCGCCGAAATAAAAGTGGAACATGAAGAATAATAATAATAATAATAGTAATAATAATAATAAGTATTATTATTAGTAGTATAGGTTAGCACGTTCACCTCACACCACCAGGGTCGGGGTTTGATTCTCTGTGTGTGCGGAGTTTGCATGTTCTCCCCGTGCTGCGGGGGTTTCCTCCGGGTATTCCGGTTTCCTCCCCCAGTCCAAAGACATGCATGGTAGGCTGATTGGCGTGTCTAAAGTGTCCGTAGTGTATGAATGGGTGTGTGTATGTGATTGTGCCCTGCGATGGACTGGCACCCTGTCCAGGGTGTACCCCGCCTTGTGCCCGATGCTCCCTGGGATAGGCTCCAGGTTCCCCCGTGACCCTGAAAAGGAGTAAGTGGTTGAAGATGGATGGATGGATAATAAGTATGCAAGAGAACAATAGTAGTGCTTTTCAAGCACCACTAATAATAGCATTATATTACTATTAGTAGTAGAGGAGTATTATTAGTAGTTTTATAGTATTATTATTAGTAGTTGTAGTTGTAGTAGTGGTATTACTACAGTATTATTATTAGGTTTAGTGTTAGTACTGATTTAGATTTAGTATTTGTAATAATATGACTATTAGTAGATAATAGTTGTTCTATTAGTATTGTTGTTGTTGTTATTATTATTATAAAAGTCATTAGTAGTAAAAGTATTAGCAGTAGTACCAGTAGCAGTAGAATTTCTAGTATTCACAGTAGTATTAATAATAAAAATCAATACTGCTATATAGTAATAATATTAGAGTTAAATTTTATAGTAGCAATGTACTATTTGTTGTAGTATAATTACTAGTATTAATAGTACTGATAGTATTGATATTTACTTGTTGTAGTAATAGTAGCAGTAGCAGTAGAAGCTTTAACATTTGGAGTAGTATAATTAGTAGTAGTAGTAGTAACAGTAATAGTAGTATTAGTGCTAGTAATAATTTCTGTAGTAGAAATATTAGTAGTCATATCAGAATGAACCATAGTAGAAGTTGTAATGTTTTTTATTCCATGTATTATTTGATTTATTTATGAATTTTTTTGTTTGTTTTCACAGCACACTTGATGTTCTCCGTCGTCAGTACACTGAGTAACGTCGCAGGGTTTGGAGCGTGATGTTGAAACAGATGGTGCAGCAGGAAGTTAAAGGATTTCGACTTCCTCTCCGATCAGAGAGCTCTCTATATATTACAGGCTGGATAATTACATCGAATGATTTGTCTCCTTCTTGCCAAGTCATTTATCCTTAGTGTGTGTGTGTGTGTGTGTGTGTGTGTGTGTGTGTGTGTGTGTGTGTGTGTGTGTGTGTGTGTGTGTGTGGAATTGGAGTGGTTTTAATGAGGAATTGGAAGATACAGAGATTCTGAGAGATTAAACAAGTTCACTCGGTGAGAGAGATACAGCGAGAGAGTTTCTGGATTTTAGATCTCTGTATTATTGTGTCTATTTTTGTCATGTTTTTTTTTCTTATTCATACACATTTTCTTTTATTCTTTCATGCTTTGTAAAATGATTTTTTTTTACACAGTCATGTCAAAGATTTCTTTAAATCACGAGACAAACTTTTTTCTCTCAGTTTCAGCATCGATAGTAAATGATATTTATGATTAATAACTGACTAATTAGGCAGAATTTTAAGGGGCAAAATTTTCTTTTATAGTTAGCTTGCTTGCTAGGAAAAAATGTAAATGTACTGTATATTATTATTATTATTATTATTATTATTACTATTAATATTATTATTATTTACGTTTTTACACATGCAGAACAATGTATCATTATTTAATTATTATACTATAATTATTATTTTGCATATGCAATCCTACTCTGAAGAGCTCTGACATATAGTTTGTAAGCTCTCCAGAGTGTTTGGCCTCAGCGTGACCTTGTTACCTAACGGATTATTTATAGCAGCAGGTTGGTTCAGGAGCAGTATGGAAACAGTTGCATTAATAGAGTCTATGCTGAATGTATTATGGAACAGAACAGAGTTCTAGGTGCTGCACATTTGTCTCATTTGCATGTGACCTCTGGGTGTTCGGTTCTCAGGAGGAACCTGCTGGAAACATGAGCATGACTTTTTAATATATATACTACAGGACCGAGTACCTCTGTCTCCTCCACATTTGCTTTGTCCGTGCTGACACAGACACATTTAAAGAAGAGAATTCTTACAAAGTTTTCCAATCCAAATATTTTGTGATAATTTTGTGATAAAATTTCTACACTGATCATGCAGTCATCATGAGTAAGTATGCAACCAGAGATGAGAAGTTTACACATTTTTGAAGCAGTTACAGTGTGGACAATAACGCAGTTACTGTGTGGGCAAAAATGCAGTTACAGATGGGCAAAAAACGCAGTTTCAATGTGGACAAAAATGCAGTTACAGTGTGGACAAATACGCCGTTTCAATGTGGACAAAAATGCAGTTACAATGTGGACAAATACAGAGTTACAGTGTGGACAAAAATGCAGTTACAGTGTGGACAAATACGCAGTTTCAATGTGGACAAATACGCAGTTACAGTGTGGACAAATACGCAGTTACAGTGTGGACAAAAACTCAGTTACAGTGTGGACAAATACGCAGTTACAGTGTGGACAAAAACTCAGTTACAGTGTGGACAAATACACAGTTACAGTGTGGACAAATACGCAGTTACAGTGTGGACAAATACACAGTTACAGTGTGGACAAAAATGCAGTTACAGTGTGGACAAAATGCAGTTACAGTGTGGACAAAAATGCAGTTACAGTGTGGACAAAAAAGCAGTTACAGTGTGGACAAATACGCAGTTACAGTGTGGACAAATACGCAGTTTCAATGTGGACAAATACGCAGTTACAGTGTGGACAAAAACTCAGTTACAGTGTGGACAAATATGCTGTTACAGTGTGGACAAATACTCAGTTACAATGTGGACAAATACGCAGTTACAGTGTGGACAAATACGCAGTTACAGTGTGGACAAATACACAGTTACAGTGTGGACAAAAATGCAGTTTCAATGAAGAGAATAATGCAGTTTCAGTGAGGACAGAGATGGTTTATCTCCAAACTGAGGACGCCGTTTCAATGTGGACAAAAATGCAGTTACAATGTGGACAAATATGCAGTTACAGTGTGGACAAAAGCTCAGTTACAGTGTGGACAAATACGTTGTTACAGTGTGGACAAATACAGAGTTACAGTGAGCACAAAAATGCAGTTACAGTGTGGACAAAAACTCAGTTACAGTGTGGACAAATACACAGTTACAGTGTGGACAAATACGCAGTTACAGTGTGGACAAAAATGCAGTTACAGTGTGGACAAAAACTCAGTTACAGTGTGGACAAAAACGCAGTTACAGTGTGGACAAATACGCAGTTACAGTGTGGACAAAAACACAGTTACAGTGTGGACAAAAACTCAGTTGCAGTGTGGACAAATACACAGTTACAGTGTGGACAAAAATGCAGTTTCAATGAAGAGAAAAATGCAGTTTCAGTGAGGACAGAGATGGATTATCTCCAAACTGAGGACAAGTTTGATTGTCATTGTTAGTACAATGACAATCAAACAAAAAACAAGAAACCATTAAAAATAAGTCCTTAAGTCTCCTTACTTTATGAACATTTTTGTTTTACTTTACATTACACAGTTATTGTCTCAATACTGCAGTTATTTATTTACTTCCTGTATCGTGTAATGACACTGACATGAGCTCCTTAGAGAACACTCTGATTTTGAGCGATGATATTCAGTGGGACGTCGTGGTTCTTCAGCATCTCCTGTGATTAATCTCACCATCCTCCATGACAAATGACCCACTCCCTCTACAGCGACCCATTTAAAAAAGTAAACAGTGTTTTTTCTTTAGCGTTACTGATGTTACAGATGCTGCCTACTTACACGCTCATGGGCAGAAAACTAGCGAGAGCACACATGGATGCGGTAAAGCCCAAAAAATTTCTGTCATACATTTAATCCTTTACTTTAGACTTAAATCCTTATTTTGAATGGTTTTATGTGTAAAGGTGTGAGAGTCGATGCTGCAATCAGTTAAAATAACATATATATATATATATATATATATATATATATATATATATATATATATATATATATATATATATATATAAACATCACATTGGAAAATCTCAGCATGATGTAACAGCAGAGTTTTATTGTATCATCAGCTGTAAGATCCAATCCAATTTGTAGAACAAAGTTTTGCAAGGATAAATATTTACCAAAGAACCTAAGAATGTTTGAAGAAGAATAAAGTTAATGTTTTGGAACGGCCAAGTCAAAGTCCTGACCTTAATCCAATAGAAATGTTGTGGAAGGACCTGAAGCAAGCAGTTCATGTGAGGAAACCCACCAACATCCCAGAGTTGAAGCTGCTCTGTACTGAGGAACGGGTGAAAATTCCTCCAAGCCCATGTGCAGGACTGATCAACACTTACCCCAAATGTTTATCTGCAGTTATTGCTGCACAAGGGACTCACACCACATACTGAAAGCAAAGTTGCACATACTTTTGCCACTCACAGATATGTAATACTGGATCATTTTCCTCAATAAGTAAATGACCCAGTGTAATATTTTTGTCTCATTTGTTTAATTGGGTTATCTACTTTTAGAACTTGTGTGAAAATCTCATGATGTTTTAGGTCATATTTATGCAGAAATGCAGAAAATTCTAAAAGGTTCACAAACATCGAGCACCACTGTACGAAGAACTGAGCTCAGAACTTTTTACACATTTTTTTTTCCATTTACACATTTTTGTGTGTGTCTAAATTTGTATTTCAAACTTGATATATTTGTGTATACAGTACTTGCTAAGCTGAGAGATGGGATAACGGCGGATTTGTTATCCCATGCCACTCAAACTGTGTGTATGTGTGTGTGTGTGTGTGTGTGTGTGTGTGTGTGTGTGTGTGTGTGTGTGTGTGTGTGTGTGTGCATGCGGGCGTGCGTGTGTGCGTGCGTGTGTGTGTGTGTGTGTGTGAGATAAACACAGTGTGTAAACTTTAGCAGCAGATTAGAGATAAAATATATTAATCTCAGAATGGAGAAAAAATTATACCACCGGTCTGAGGCGTGGATCCCAATATTATATCCTGCTACCAATGTGCTTTTAAAACTCATCAAGGCTTTCACTTATAGAGTAAAAACCAGTAAATATGGACATATTGCAAAATCTAAAAATATAGCCATTAAACCAGTGGTTTTTTTTTTTATCTGTTTGTAGGGGCGGGGCATATGCGTTCTAGAGAGCATGTGAATTGGACGTAAAATGGACGAGTGCAAGATGAGTCATCATATACCGTCCATTATTTTCCTGAAAATTACAGTAAAAATAAAATTAAAGAATATCTATTAAACACTGTTTTTTTCATTTATTAATCTATGCTAGCGTATTTGTGTCCTGAACAGGTCTAAAACTCAAGTTTTGCTTTCATCAGAAAAATCATACTCAGTGCAAACAGGAACCACTGTGCATTTTTTAATCCATTAATTTCATTACAATCCGACTTCACAGTGCAGGAAAAAAGCGAGAAGGAGGCAAAATGTGATGTCATGGATTATTAATAACCGAGCGCTTCATTCCTGCAGCACAGAGGAATATGAGAATATTGAGATAGTCACGTTTCCCTGCATGAGGAAGCCTCATAATTAACCTCACTGCAAAAGTGTGTCAGGCTTCAAGCCACGAGTCCCTTCTGCCATCTAGAGGAGTGGAACATTCAGCTGAAAGAAAAAAAGAAGAGCAGAGAAGAAGAAAATCTCATTGGGATTTCTTTTAGTTTCCTACAGTTTAGATCCCTGCTGCTGTTTCTTTTTCATTAGTTTAGCGCAAATTACTTTATTTAGTTCAGGAATCAAACATCAACCAATCACTAATCACTATTGTTCCTGACAACCAATCACTAATCGGTATTGTTCCTGACAACCAATCACTAATCAGTATTGTACCTGACAACCATTCACTGATCAGTATTGTTCCTGACAACCAATCACTGATCTATATTGTTTCAAATGATCAAATTACCAATTTAAGCAATTAAACAAACAAAACTTGAAACATGCCCTTCACTCAAATGGTTAAAAAGACAACACAGTTGCTAGGTACTACAAAATACGGGCATTAGTTTAGTCAATAACTTGCTAGACAGTAACTGATGCTAATGATTTATCTGGTTAGCTAGCCTGATAAATCAGTGGTATGTAGCTAACATGAACATTTACCTTATTTTGCTAATATGTAGTCATTATTAGCATCAACATCAGCTTCAGATCTGTTGGTAAATCATCTGTTGGAAACATCCCTGAACAGCTGCTACTCTAACTACAGTCAGCATAATCCACTGACTGCTAAATGTCATGGTTTCAAACGTAGCATACACTCGACCATGGTAGAATTTTAATCACCATGAATGTCTCCTTTTTCTTTTAAAATATAGTTCTTTCCACTGTGCCTCAGCAGAAGTGAGAATTTGTCAGCTAAATCATGAGAAAAAAAATATATATATTTATATATTTTTTATCTCGACAGGGACGTGCAGAGTTACAGTCTCCGGCTGTGTCACAGCGTCGGGCCTGTCAGAAACCGTCCCGCTTTAATTACATGAGCTCTGAACATAATTATATAATTTACATCACAGGAGGGGTTTTTTTATCGTGAATGTTGGCTTGGGATAATAAATGTAATTATAGATAATGCTGATGTAATTAGGTGCTGATTTAATGAATGGTCTTTTAAATCCACCAGTGGG
>NC_030433.2:8660000-8697500 GCF_001660625.3 Ictalurus punctatus | reverse complement strand
TATCTTATTACTGTAACTTCGAGAGAGAGAATAAAGAGAGGGATGGTGAGGGAATGAGTGTTAATAGCTGCTGTTACATAAGTGAGAACAGGAACTAACTTGTTTCGCTGATGTTCTACAACATTAAATGTAACAATAGATAAATAAAAACTAAGATGTGTTGTCCGTTAATAATAAGTCAATTATAGTCATTGGTAGGTCGCTGTGTGGCTTAGTGGTTAGCACACCTCGAGGGTCCGGGGTTCGATTCCCGCCGGGGCCATGTGTGTGCAGAGATTGCATGTTCTCCCCGTGCTGCGGGGGTTTCCTCTGGGTACTCCGGTTTCCTCCCCCAGTCCAAAGACATGCATGGTAGGCTGATTGGCATGTCTAAAGTGTCCGTAGTGTATGAATGGGTGTGTGTGTGTGTGTATGTGATTGTGCCCTGCGATGGACTGGCACCCTGTCCAGGGTGTACCCTGCCTTGTGCCTGATGATCCTTGGGATAGGCTCCAGGTTCCCCCGCGACCCTGAAGAAGGAGTAAGCGGTAAAAGATGGATGGATGGATGGATGGTAAGTCGCTGTGGTGTGAGAGAAATAAAATACTTGGGGACCTGCTGTTAGAGTAAAATAATCAGTTTCGGGGTGGGAACAGTAACTCTGCTTCATCACACCACACACACAGAGAGAGAGAGAGTTTATTAAAAAGCACTGGAGACAAATCCAACTACATTTCCCCAGTGTAAGTTCTGTCTATATGCTAGCAGTGACAGACAGGTTCACACTGAAGGACCTCCGTCTCCTCAGGAGGTAGAAGAGTGTCATAAGAGTCCCTGTGCAACCTGTGAGGATGTGACGGTCTTACTGATGTACAACACAACCCTGACTGGAACAACAAGTGATGCGACATGCTCTAGTAGTCTGGGTTTTATAACTGTGCCTTTTCACCTTGTGGAAGAACAACCAGAGTAACACACACACACACACACACACACACAGTTCTCTGTTTACTCTATAAGGCTGAAGCTGTGTCACACTCGGCCCGTGTCTGTTTCTGAAAGGTGCCTTTCACCATCCGAATGAATTTCACGTCTGCATTGCTGCTGGTTCTGAAATGAAGGAAGAGGAACACATGGTGGATTGTTGCTAGGAAACACATGGCCTTTTTTTTTTTTACACACACACACATACACACACACACACACACACTCATAAAAGTGCTATTTAGGTTCCTATTTGGGTTGCTAAACTGAAATGTCATGGGACTCTCCTCGCGACTTTGTACGCCGTCTTTTCTTATTACAATATTATTATATGGATTTTTTTTTTAAAGTTAAATGCTTTTTTGTGTTTGCAGTTTCATGAGTCATCGAATCCTTTCTCTTGTTCCGCCAAACAGCGGTGAGTGAATCAATGAATCAGTGAGTCAGTGAGTTTAATGAATCCTGTTCAAGCTCATGTGATCAATTGGAGATTTTCTGAGTTTAAGTGCCTGCAGGAGTAGTGTAGTGTGTTTGTAGTGTATGTTGGAGTGGCTGTGACACAGCATAGCAATAATTATTAACAATTTACCCGACTCATGACTGGGCTGCACTTTTGGGCAAAATGGTGAACACATCTAAACAATTCAGTGAATTAATTATTTAAGTGATTGGACTGAAATGACTCGAGTCACTAAAAAAAAGATTCAAAATCCTAAGTTTAAGTAAACATTGATAGCTAATTAACAACGCTGAGATCTAAACATGGTAATGGCTTCCTGAAATTTAAGAACAGAAATATGACTTTTAAATGGTAAATAAAAATGGTGCACTTATATAGTGCTTTTATCCAAAGCTCTTTACACTGGTTCTCATTCACCCATTCACACACCAGTGGTAGCAGAGCTGACATGCAAGGCACTAACTTGCCATCGGGAGCAACTTGGGGTTCAGTTGCCCAAGGACACTTCGGTATGTGGAGTCATGCAGGCCAGGAATCGAACCACCAACCCTAGGATCAGTGGACAACCCGCTCTGCCACCTGCACCACAACTGCCTACTTTTAATCAACTGCAGTTTTTAAAAAAAAGAATAGCTTAAACAATAGCGAAACATTTGAGCGAAGGTTCTGTTCCCTATATTGTTAATGTACAACTTATATAAACAGAATTACCTCAGCAATCACACACCTAGCTCACTACTTGCTAACTAATTGCTAATTAATTGCTAATTAATTGCTGACTAGCGCATGCTAGCAAGCTGAATGTATCAAAGGAAAGACTTCTGTCACAATCGAAAACATTCAGGTACTGTCCTCCTTGACAAAGATTTGAATAAAATCTTAAACAAATAATACTAGCACTAAATAACACAGCAATCTCTCTCTCTCTCCTCTCTCTCTGTTTTTTTATTCATTTTTTATGTGTTTTATTAGCGTGACAAACAATTTTACATTTGTATTGCCAAGTCATACAAGGAAAGGGTAATGTAAACGGAAGAGAAATAAAATAAAAATAAAAAAAGTGCAAGCAATGTATATAAATGTACAAATTAAGGACGAAATAAATTTACTATATACAGAATAATTGGAAAAAGAAGGATAAAATGTGTAAAATTACAGGATAAAAGTGAATTTACTAATAAAGGTAAGAAACAATATAAAATAATTATAATAATAAAGAAGAGTGAAACACAATCACTCACTGTCCCTAATATTGTGGCAGGCTGAGACATATTGTGCTGCTAATGTACCGCAATCTTTATTTTCTCCTAGTAGGAGGGGGAGTTTTTCACGGTTTGATAGTTTGACAAATGTTTGGTGTGTTTGATTATGGGGAAGAGTTTATCGCGGATGTGTGTGTGTGTGTGTGTGTGTGTGTGTGTGTGTGTGTGTGTGTGTGTGTGTGTGTGTGTGTGTTAGGAAGTGCAGCTCTGTTTCAGGTGTGTTTTTGTTGCAGGGTAGGTGTGACCTTTCTTCCTGTGGGAGCCATGTTTTATTGTCTCTGCCTGCTTCTACTGTTAGGGCATGGCCACTGAGTCTGTACCTTCTCTCTCTCTCTCTCTCTCTCTCTCTCTCTCACACACACACACACTCTCACACACACACACACACACACACACACACACACATACACACACATATCCATCATAGCTCTGTGACCGCCTAAGAGTCTCTTCTGTATTTAAGATTCAAAGCAGGTATGAACTCCAGCTGAGCTCAAACACGGCTGCCAAAAGAACAGACAGAAACGAGCGCTTTCCCAGAATTCATATCCCAAGACAAAACATTCATCGGATTCTCGGCCGTCTCGGAATAAAAATAACTCCCTGTTCTGAACCTCATGTTCACAATCTAACATTAATGCCTGTTTCTTCACATTAATAAATATGACAGCTGTGTGAAGTATAATGAGCTTGTAATGGATGCTAGGCTAATCCTGTGTATGACCAATTAGAAAGAAAATCATTTTGCTCTTAGCTTTAAATAATCCATCCATCCATCCATCTTCTACCGCTTACTCCTTCTTCAGGGTCGCATGCTTTTAATAATAATAATAATAATAATAATAATAATAATAATAATAATAACAATAAAAATAATAATAATACAATTTCCCCAGCATTGCTAAGGGGTTATTAGGTGGTTGATAAAGTCTTCCAGGTTGCTGGTTGGTCATTTCTAGGGGTTGGTTGCCATGATTCTCAAACTGTTATTAGGGTGTTGCTTGGTGTTTGCTATCATATCTCATAAACGGTTTCTAGGTGCATTTTTTTAGGTGGTTATTATGGTGTGGCTTAGTGGTTAGCACATTCTGCGGGGGTTTACTCTGGTTTCCTCCCCCAGTGCAAAGTCATGCATGGTAGGCTGATTGGCATGTCTAAAGTGTCCGTAGTGTATGAATGGGTGTGTGAATGTGTGTATGTGATTGTGCCCTGCGATGGACTGGCACCCTGTCCAGGGTGTACCCCGCCTTGTGCCCGATGCTCCCTGGGATAGGCTCCAGGTTCCCCCGCGACCCCGAAGAAGCAGTAAGCGGTAGAAGATGGATGGACGGTTACTATGGTACGCCAAGTGGTTGCTAAGTGGTTGCTATCTGTACTGTATAATGTAGTTCTAGGTGATGTTCCAAATGGTTGCTGTAGTGTTGCTAGGTGGTTGCTATAGTAATCCATGTGGTTGCTACGGTGTACGTAAGTGTGAACTTTAGGACAGGGTACAACACCGAAGCTGTTAAGGAGTGCTGCTTTCTCAGAGCCTCGATTAAACCACTGTGATAAGCAGTTTAGTTCTATCAGCGCTGTAATAAATGTTTCCATGGCAACGCTTGAGATGAATGTTCATGTTCAGAGTCAACCCAGTCAATAAATATTGAACAGTTGTTTACATGTGTGAAGTTAATCGCTAACTTTTAACCTACACAAGGTCAATGAACCCACAATTCTTAGCTTATCGTCATTCCTCTCACTCATGAGTGAGTAATGAGTGTGCATCACATCATTGTGCGCTATACAGGGAATACGGTGTAGTGGAGACAAGAAACACCTTCAGAAAAGATTTGTTTTTCCGCATTTACAGGAAATAATTTTCTGAACAGTCCGAGCATCAAACTGAACTCTACTTCACCTTTGAAACCTCGGCTCTTGTGAAGTCTCATCGAAGATGAAAATGCTATTCACGTCTGTGTAACGGCCACCATTAAGCACAAACGCTACATTTAGCTATTAGCATATGCAAGAAACTCATGCACCCATGAAGGACCCAAACTGAGGAGAAAAGCAGCGTTTCTCCTTTCATGAGCTGAAGAATTACCGGGTGAAAATAATAATAATCACTTTCTTTTATTGGTGAACATTAGCACGGATTAAACGTGTTACATTGTTGGCTAATGTGCTAATCGGTTTTGTCAGTTCTGCTAAAGGTTGGCATTAAAATTTGAAGCAAAGGGGGAACAGAAACTACATGTTTCATAATTATCACATAAAAGTATATGCTTCAGTTTAAACACATTCACATGGTATTATATTTTGATGTGCCGTCATGATTAACAATAAGAAATGAAGACATTTTAGATGTTTATATGCTAATCTTTTTTATATATATATATAAATTCAGAACCAAGTTGAATTTTTTCGTAATTTCCTATTTTTTTTTATTTTAAAATGTCATTATTATAATTATTTTCATATAGTGCATATAGTATGTTTATTTTCCCCATGTGATTTTCTTACTGTACATGATCATGTGATCACAGTCACACGTGAGGTTGTGAGTTTCAGGAGAATGACGTGGTGTTGATGTCACGTGACACCTACAATCTAGTCCTAGGGAAACTCATGAGCACATATGAAATGTATGCTGCTGTGTTGGATTTTGGTGTGAGGTTTGCAACACCTTGAGAAACTGGGGTGGTATATAAACAGACCAAAAATAGCACCAACATTCCAGAAAATGACTCGACGTGTTTTCAAATATTGTTTTTATTGCGCCATTGTAATAATGAATGAGAGAGAGAGAGAGAGAGAGAGAGAGAGAGAGAGAGAGAGAGAGAGAGAGAGAGAGAGAGATGGCTGATTAGCTGATTTTACTAATATTTTCAGACGCAATACAACAGGCGACCACAAGATGGCAACACAAACCTGCTGGGGGAAAAATACAAACTGTCACAGAGATTCTAATGGTTTCCACTACAAATGTAACTAAAAACCATCAGCTAACCATTAAAACCATTACTATTATTGGTCCTTAATGGTATCCAATAGACAAGGCAACAAATTACCATTAGAGACCCACAGTTTCAATTAAAACCCATACAACTCCCATTATAGCCATTAAAACCATTACGAACTATATGAGGGTTTCTATTGGGGGTTTTTTCCAGCATGGAATCCTACAGAAATTCCACCCATAGCATCAAACGTGTTTCAGTCTTGTTTTGATTTTCCATATGAGAGCAAGAGAGAGAGAGAGAGAGAGAGAGAGAGAGAGAGAACTGTAAATCAACATATTTAACAGTAAAATTACAATTCAGAAAACTTGTTTACAAATTAGCAACTGATGAAGTCCACATTCTGCATTCTGGGTCACACACTGGCAGGAGTAAAAAATAAATGAATAAATAAACTATCAAATGTGCCTTCTAGGGTGCCCTCCCAGTGGAGAAAACGAGATACCGTGCCCTCTAAGTGCCCTTCTGCCCTTTTTATTTTTCATTATTCACCCCTGCCCCTCAGACAGCTTTGTTATGGCTCCAACCACAATGGTGCCCACCTGACCATCTAATCATCACCTTAAGAAGTTCTTGATCAACAAGAACAGCTGTGTTAGATTTCGGTTGGAGATGAAACCTGCAGGAAGGTAGATCTCAAAGAAGAGACTTGGTGACCACTGGTCTCCAGAGACCTCCAGAGAAATCAGCGACACTCCTGCCTCTGTTTTCACTCACACTCCACGAGATGGTGACGGCAAAGACGGTGGCCTTCAACAACTGGTCTTTGACAGGTATACAAGTGTAGAAGAGCAAAGACAAACCGTACCGAGTGTATTTTCCAAGTGATGTTCAGTACGAACAGATTACATCAACCGATCCAATTTACCATGTACATCTGAGATTAAACACTGACCAACAGGAGAGATTCGGGAATAAACACTTTTCGGGAAATTCAGATCTTTAGGGTCTCCACCGCAGCCCATCCATTTTGACCTCCTCTACCATCCATCTTCCAGACTGAGGAAGTTTTCTTCCAGACTGAGGAAGTTTTCTCATCCTGCTTCTTGTCTCTCAGATGCTCTACAAAGCAATCAGAGCTGAGAGAATCTGTTCTCTTACGTGACTGCTGCGGATGTCCTTCTACAAGGGAAAGCTGGAAACACCTGCATCTGATCTAATCAAGCTCAAGGTATCTAATCAAGGTATTTAGTGGATTTAAGAAATATTCACAAAAGTATTTATTTTCTCCCTTATTCTGTTTAAATGATAACAAAGTTAAGTGAGTGCGCTGGTGTATATTACTGTCTAATACTCACACAGTGAAATCCTTGGATTTAAAATGCCTGTTAAATCAATTAAATGTGAGTGTAAATATAATCCCACAAGACACAAACTGTTCAATAATGATTGTGACAATGACTGGAATTTAATTGTATTATTTTCCAGTGTAGTGAAATGAGTCTGCAATACAACACGCTGACTGTAGGTGACGGTATTGTGCTGTTTTTGCTGTTATTCAGCTTCATATTTTGTAAACAAATCACTTATCATATTTACATTTAAATTAATTAAAATGGTTATAGATAAACTTGCTATAAGTTTCAAAAACCTATTCATTTAAAACTTTCATAAATGTATGAATTTTTAAAACAGAATTGTAATTGATTTGTGATTAAAATCCCAGCATGTTGTGTGTCATGTTTAGAGCATTAAACATATTTATTTCATGTAATGACCATTATATATTTTTATTTCCAGCACTGTGCATAAATTAAGGAACAATTCTCTGATTGGTCACCCACAAGGATCCAACCACCAATCAGAGCTCTGTCCTACTCCGTCCTACTCCCGCATACTGTGTCACATGGTTCTGGAGATCGGATTGACTAGCCAAAATACAGAAAATATAGATTTTTATATTTAAAATATATATATTGAAGTAATATTTCAGAGTTTAATTCATTTTATTTTAAATATTTATTTGTGTTTAAAAGAATAAATCAGATCTGATGGAGGTCTAAAAGTTTCTAAAATCCATCTGCATGGTTTTAGATCCTTCATCTTGGGAAATGAGCGATCTACACCCTTCATATTAGATGATGCCAAGTGTGGACTTTTCCACTAGTTGGGAAACTCCCTAAAACACACACACACACACACACACACACACACACACACACACACACACACACACACACACACAGCTGGGTGTGTTTTTTGGATGTTTGAGTCGTTTTCATGCTGCATGATGAATCAGTATATTGAGAGTTTTTGGTGGTTTATGGGTCAAATCAGTTCATAATGACATCAGAGGAGAGTGCAAACACAAAAAGGCCACTTTTACCAGGTCGACTCGAATCCAAGACAATGAGACACGGTGTACGTGTTCGAGTCGAGGTCGACCGCCAGCGTTGCTGATGGTGACGGAGAGCTGCAGGGTCATCGCCGGTACAATGTGTCTGCGTGGTAGATAAGATGATAAAAAATCTGATGGAAACGGTGTATAAAAACGTAATGCTCCATCAATCTGAGTTAGCGGCATTTCCGCTTTAAACGGCCCCAATTCGGTAAAACACACAGACTCCACCCTCTTCCAAATAAATAAACTTCAGACATTTATTCTTTGTTGGAAAAAGGAAAGAGCGAGAAGACTCGGGTCCAAAATCACACCAGAAAACATGAAATATGAGTTAAAGCAAGACACACCCATGGGGGCGGGGCATATACCTTCTAGAGAGCATTTAATTGGACGAACACAAGACTAGTACAGGATGAGTCATCAAAAAAATGTGCAAAACCGTTCTTATGCTGCAATCAACTCAAGCTTGCAACCTGTAATTCCCCACTTCCAACCAGTGACAAACACAGAAACGCCCCCTCAACATGAAATCCCAACTCGGAATTGTCTTCTCAGCTACGAGTTCAACAAATCAACATGGTTAAAGTTAGCTGGCTAGCAAGTTGCTAAACTTATGACATCATTACTGTGTGCGTGTTGTGTTTTTATACTGCATTAGATGTGAACTTGTAATTCCTCGCCTACTAGTGGTAAAAACCTCCCAAAACACACCTTTTCAACTTGAAATTACAACTTGGGGTAGTTTTATCAACTACCAGTTCTTTCCTCATTTACAGAACGACGTCAAATCAACACGTCCGCTCAGACTGTGACCAGTGTAAAGTCCCACTCCTCTACTTTCGTTTATAGCAGTACTGGCTGTAGGTCAGTTAATATACAGAACCTCGGTTAAAGCTATAACACTGACCGTACTAATCACTGTTTTGAGAAAGTAATCATCAACATTAAAGTGATTGCTAACATTAGCTTGTTGCTAAGCTACCCACTATTGTCCGCTGTTGTTGCTGTTCTGCAATTTCAGTCCAAAATTCTGCATGAATGTTTGAAGGTCACTACAGTGGAACAGAACCAGGAGGCACTCGGGCCTGTGACTGTAAAAGATTGCGCTTAACATAGCTTTCTATGATCATTACATTTTTCCACTTCGCACATCGAATGTCCCTGAGTTGAAACTTGAAAATGACGGCTGGCGAAGAAGGAGCCACGAAGGCAGCTCGAGAATTTTAAGTAGACATATGTTTGAGGGACAAAAAATATATGTTTCACTAAATCTATACATCCCCCCGTATGTTTTATCTCAGCATATGACTTGTTTAAAGCATTTCGCTTTTTCATGTATACAGGATGGCCCAAAGATCTCAAACGTAGGGGATTATGTATGGTATACCAGTACCACATCGGTTCTTCAGTAGATGAAAAGTTTGTAGTACTAAGACAAGCCTTATATGCTGTTGTTATTGTTATTGTTGTTGTTGATAGCATAATCTGCTATACACAAATGTGTAAAAATGACTGACAGCTATTTTCAAAAACTATTGTAGCATACAATACACGGACACGTATGTACAATTTTATTTCAATTTTAATTATTCTCTCAAAATTAGCCTGTACTGACTGAGATGTTTTTTAAAAAAATTTTTTTTTAATAAATTCACCAGCCCTTCTCTTTATGGATTGGACATGCGTCCGAAATCATGTACTGTGACGACTGAAATAGAAATACACTGGAATGGCCGTAGGGGTTGCCACGCGGGTTTCCTGGCCACCATCTTGCTCAGTGCTTCATGGAGACAGCTGTGTACATTGTTTACATATGGAAGAGACACATTTTCGACAGGCTATGCAAGCGGAATAATGCCGTATGTGCCATCAATCACCATACTTATAGAAAATAATTAGTTGACTCTGAACATAAATGCCATTATTACAAATCTGTGGCAAGGCTCACCTTCATAGGCATACAACGATAGGCCCCTGCATGTAGTGTTACGATCTCTTAACAACTCTTCCCAGATCAAACACAGCCTGCATGCGACGTATTTGCTGACGTTTCAATCTTAGCATCTATATGACTTTTACTAAAGTCAAGAGGAACAAAGACATGATTATGAACAAATACACAATTCATTTCAGTATCCCTTTATGCATTTTCATTATTAAAATATATTTAAACTGTATATCTGACTGTCATGACTATGGACAAATTTAGAATTTTTCAGTTGAACATTGTTGCTGTTTTTCAAATACAAGATTCCATAGAATGTTAAGTAGCATTATATATGCTTAACTGTACATATCATCCTAGTCTGAAATGTTAATTGTAAAAATGTTTCTAGTCTGACAGTGTTATATGTATGTTTCTAATCTGAATTGTTTATCTGTATATATGTTAATAGTTGGTAAGGTTTATTAGAAATCTGAAATGTTGATTTGTAAATTTGTATAGATCTAGGTTGTAGATATTTTACATATTTCATGAATTTGTTATTCCAAGGGCCCCAATGAAAAACAGCACCTGCTGAGTGGGTCACTCTTGTTAAATGTTCTAACACACACACACACACACACACACACATATATATATATATATATATATATATATATATATATATATATATATATATATATATAATGCTATTTATTATTTATAACCTTTCTTAGGTATAAATTGACAACCGTGGTGGGAAAAATATGGCTTCTGTCAGTCTTTTTTGTTTTGTCTAACCTTTTAGTAAGTTTTACAGTGGCAATTTTCCCACCACAGTTGTACGATTATTTGACAACAAAATCATCAAATAAGCTTTAATCTGCAGAATTTTATTCCCATTCATTCTAATCAAGCAGTCTCTTGACCATTCAAATAATATGTACATATAATAAATATGATTAATATATGCATAAATATAAATCAGTATTTAGAGTTATTAATGTGCATATTATTCAATTATCCATTACTGATATGATTTGTAATTTAAAAAAGTTTGCATGACAATGTATAACATTTGAAAATGGAGGGGCAAAATGATTTCAGAATGTCTTTATATGTGCCACTTGGCTCAGTTTGGGCTTTTCCTTGGGTACATGTGATCATGCTGCCAGTAACTATGGACTCCATGTAGATCTCGCCTCGTTATCACTAGTTGCGTTAGGATTGGCCATTCCAGTGTATTTCTATTTCAGTAACTGTGACGGTACGTACTAATTAATACATGTGTCGTGTGTATTATGACCACAATCCCGGATAGATATACAGCCGCCATCTTAGCATTGTCATGTGACCTTCGTCATCATAAACACAAAAATCTTAAACAAGTTAACAGTTTATTCGGGTATTATTAAAAAAGTCACGTTTAACCAAGGTTTCATTCTTTAAAAGAGTCGACGCGGTCTTCTGCGTTTTTGTTTTTTCTTTCTTTCTGAGCTTATCCGCACAAGTCCCGTTGCATTATGGGAATTTTTGACTCGCGTAGTGTCCATACTGCAAACTCTCACCGGAAACAGTCCGCCATCCGGGTATTTCTCACCTACTGAGAATTCGTACACACTGTATTACCCCTCTGCAGTACTGCTTTTCTCATACTATATAGTAGGTAAGTATGCGGTTTCGGACGTAGCCCCTGTAGCTGTTGCGTTGCGTATGACGTCATTCCTGTGCGCGTGTGTGTTTTTAATTAATGGGGAAAAAACAGCGCGCGGCCCCTTTAAGGCGAAGCAGCGGTTCTGAGAGGCTCCTGTAAGTTCAGGAGAAAAACGCTGCGTTCAGTCTTACGTGGACTTCCAACACACACTCCCTCTCAGTCGGATGACACACCTCAGTCCGCTAAAACTTCCGCACCTTTGGATCTGTGTGTGATTTTTGTTCCTAAAATCGATAAAAAACAGTGTAGATTATTATTATTATATTTTTTTCCTCCAGACGCCAACATGCCGCGGCGGACTGTCCAGGATGTCACAGTTCAAGATGTCCAAAAGAGAAGGAATCCCAGCAAACATTATGTAAGTGTTGTGTAACTGAGTCCGTTTTTACACGTTTAGTAGGGTTTTCTGCGTGTGTTTTGTGTGAAAAGTCGAGTTTTTGCGGGCTTTAAAGTGAACAAAGAGCTGTGAGGAGTTTACACACACACACACACACACACACACACACACACACACACACACACACACACAGGGGATCAGATTACAAGCCTTTCCTTCGGGAAACGTTCACTGGCGCGCTGAGAGAAACGTTCACATGCGTTTAACAGCCTTCATATACTCTACTTTTCATCTACTCAGCGTTTTCCTGTCGTGTGTGTGTTCGCTTTATCAGAGAAACACTTTGATTATATACTTATAAGTGTTTATTCTGCAGTACTGTGCCATATGTAGTTGTGTTGCTGAGTATTTCTCCTTATTAGAGTAATTCCAGCATTCAAATAGTTTAAAAAAAACATTATTATTATTATTATTATTATTATTATTATTATTATTCAGCCCCACACTGCTGACTCAGTGTCCTGGCCTGAATCATTTGCCACTAAACCTTGAAAAAAAAAAACATCATCGTGGTCTTAAGACAACTTCAGTGTTTCTCAACTTCTATTCTGATTGTTCAAATCCTAACATGCTCAAACTACTCTTTAGAGTTTTACACTAATAAGACATTTCTGATTTTGCCCACGTTCATGTTTCTCCAATGTTTTTGTTTTTTTTTTTTTTAAACAGTACAGGTGAACTAGAATTGGGAATGAAACATACGGCTAACATCCGATTCACATCCGGCTCACTCGTCTCAGCTTTTAGTCTCATTTTTAAAGTCTTGGCTTCATTTCAGCTTGGTCTGTCTGTCTGTATCAATCTGTCTCTCACTGTATGTAGTCTGTCTGCTTGTTTTTGGTTGTCTGTCTCCCTGTTACTGTCTGTTTCTCTCTCTAGCTGTCTGTCTGGTTCTCTGTCTGGCTCTGTTTGTTTATATGTCTGCCTGTTTTTTTTCGGTCTGTCTATCTATATCAATCTGTCTCTCTCTCTCTGTATGTTCTCTGTCCACTTGTTTTTGGTTGTCTGTCTGTATCTGGTTGTCTATATATGTTTGTCTTTGTGTGTGTGTATCAGTCTGTTTATCTATCTGTCTATCTCTCTATTAAAGCTGTCTGTCTATCTGTTCATCCGTCTGCCATATCCTTCATCTCTTGTCTGTCTATTTCTCTCTCTCTCATTCTCTCTCATATCGCCACACTTCATCTCTCCATCCATGAACAAGTACGCACACCCAAACACTGCCATGGTTGTAGAGGATGTAAAGTTCTCATGGTGGTACACACACGAAACAGGATGTTCATCAC
This sequence comes from Ictalurus punctatus, assembly GCF_001660625.3. Taxonomy (NCBI): domain Eukaryota; kingdom Metazoa; phylum Chordata; class Actinopteri; order Siluriformes; family Ictaluridae; genus Ictalurus; species Ictalurus punctatus. The sequence continues at coordinate 8,684,151 of NC_030433.2, read as the reverse complement.
CACAGCAGCCTACAAACATCTCAGAAATGTGACTCACTCCCTCTCTCTCTCTCTCTCTCTCTCTCTCTCTCTCTCTCTCTCTCTCTCTCTCTCTCACTCACACTCACACACACACACACACACACACACACACACACACACACTGAGGAGTGAATGTCATTCTTTAAACATATTAAGAACTGGGCTTACCTCCTAAAGTTTCAGTGACATTTTACTTTCTGTGCGTGTCTCTCTCTGTTTATCTGTCTCTCTCTCTAGCTGTCTGGTTCTCTGTCTGGCTCGGTTTGTTTAGATGTCTGCCTGTTTTTTTTATATGTCTTTTATATATCTTTCTCTGCCTGTCTGTCTGTCTCTGGTCGTCTTTCTATCCCTCTTTATATATCCATCTGTCTCTTTCTATCTGTCTGTCGGTTGGTTTGTCTGTTTGTTTATATACCTACCTGTTCAGCTCTGTTTGTCTGTCTCTTATGTCACACTGCTTGTCTGTGTTTCACAGAGCTGAAGCCTCACTGATATTAAAATATCTTTGTCAGTCATACAGTGAGGGGGCATAAACTTTTGCACTCAGTGGGAAACTCAGTTCAGTTGTCTGTGTTTATTCACTGAGTGTAACAACACCTCATTCACAGGTTGATATTAATGCATTCATACTGATACGTTATAAATACTGAAGATTGAACACGACTCAGCGCGATTTACACTCAACACTGAAGACTGAACACGACTCGGCCCTGATTTACACCGAATACTGAACACGGCTCGGCCCTGATTTACACCGAATACTGAACACGGCTCGGCCCTGATTTACACTGAATACTGAACACTGAACATGACTCAGCCCTGATTTACACTGAAGACTGAACACGACTCGGCCCTGATTTACACCGAATACTGAGTACGACTCGGCCCAGATTTACACCGAATACTGAGCACGGCTCGGCCCTGATTTACACTGAATACCGTACACCGAGCACAGCTCGGCCCTGATTTACACTGAATACTGAACACTGAACATGACTCATCCCTGATTTACACTGAAGACTGAACACGACTCGGCCCTGATTTACACCGAATACTGAGCACGGCTCGGCCCTGATTTACACTGAATACTGAACACGGCTCGGCCCTGATTTACACTGAATACTGAACACTGAACATGACTCAGCCCTGATTTACACTGAAGACTGAACACGACTCGGCCCTGATTTACACCGAATACTGAGTACGACTCGGCCCAGATTTACACCGAATACTGAGCACGGCTCGGCCCTGATTTACACTGAATACCGTACACCGAGCACAGCTCGGCCCTGATTTACACTGAATACTGAACACTGAACATGACTCATCCCTGATTTACACTGAATACTGAGCAGGGCTCAGCCCTGATTTACACTCAACCCTTAACATTCTCCATGTTCTTACATCTCAGAGCTGAGAAACGTGACGTAGAGAAACTCTGTTCCCACCCTGAGGTTGATTATTTACGTCTAACAGCACGTCCCTGAGTGTTTTATTCCTCTTGCACCACAGCATACTTTTTATCTGTGTATAGTTGGTAAAATAAGCTAGTTCCTGCTCTCGCTGTACGTTACAGCAGCTATAAAGTCGCCACCGTTAATAAGATGAAGAAATTGCATCGCAGCTTTGTCACGTGACCAAGAAACCGCAAGAAAGAAATTAGTAAAACAAAGAAAGAAGGAACAAACAAATGAACAAAGGGGCTAATCAGTAAATGAAGGAATAAATGAACAATTGAACGAACAAACTAACGATTCAGTGAATGAACAAATGAAAGAACAATGGCCAGATGAATGAAAGAGTAAAAGAACAAATGAGACCGTACAGACAAATGAAATCATGAACGGACAAGCGAAGGAATGAACGAGTCACTGAATGAACACAGTGAAAAGAATGAATGAATGAGTGAACACACTAACAATTCATTGAATCAATAAAGGAACAAACAAAAGAATGAAAGAACATACGAACGAATTAATGAAGAGATGAGCAAAGGATTGAATGGATAAATGAAGGAATGAATGAAAGAGTGAACCTGTGTGTGTGTATGTATGTAAAATCCTCTGATTTGCTGTTATAAACAGTTATTTTTTCTTTATTTTCTGTAGGTTTACATCATTAAGGTGTGGTGGTCTGACAGCAGCACTGAGATCATCTTCAGGCGTTACAGCAAATTCTTTGATCTGCAGGTACGTTTACTTCTCCTTCCAGTCTACACGCTTAGGAAACCGGGTTCTTCACTTCCTTGTATGGTTCTAGTTTTAAAACACTTTAACGTTAGTGTTTTAAATAAGCAGTCTTCGACTCGGAAGTGTTTAATGAGGAGGATGTGAGAGTGAAGCGGGTTTCCCCCCCCAAATGTTGTAGAATATTTACAAGAAGGTTTCCTTCCTCTGAAATGTGCTGAAAAGCTATTGCAGTACTACAGCCCTAAAAGGACCGACCCATGGCTCGGTTACAGACGTCCTGGAACCAAAACACAGGCATCTTGTTTGTCGTACCCTCACAATGAAAGACCTCTTCAATTCCATGGGGAGAAAAAACCCCCACATAGGAAGTGTGTATAAAATATAATTTTGTCTGGAACAGCACCCTCCTACCTCAACTCTCTCCTGAAGGCTTACGTTCCCTCACACAATCTGCGATCAATTAGCGACCGACGTTTAGTAGTTCCCACTCAGCGTGGCTCAAGGTCCCTTTCAAGAACCTTCAAACTAACTGTTCCTTCAGTGGTGGAATGAACTTCCAACCTCAATCCGGACCGCAGAATCTCTCATCATCTTCAAAAAACAGCTGAAGACCCACCTCTTCCTTGAACACCTAACAAACTCATTAAAAAAAAAAAAAATCTGCACTTACACCTCTACTCTGCGCACTTTGCTTCTTCTGGAACTCAATTAATGGATCTTTTCTGGTAACACTACTTGTATTGTTCTCTGCTTAATATATCGCTTTGCTTGTATTTTCTCAATTGTAAGTCGCTTTGGATAAAAGCGTCTGCTAAATGAATAAATATAAATAAATATATATGATCTTAGGGCTGGGCAATATATCGATACAATATCCATATCATGATAAATGATTACACGATATACTTTTCCGAGATAGGGTTTATAAAGGCTTATAATTAAAGATATTATGATATCTCAGAAAATGTTGACTATTGTGACGTAATTTATCATGATACTGATATTTCATCATAATATTAAAACATTGTTTTAATATTTGAAGTAACATTTAATTATTTATTAATTTTAATATTTATTATTAATAACTACATCCCACTTGTATGATAACTTGGTTGACAGATTCTGGGCATCTGGAAAAGGTTATCAAGGTTGTAAGTGGGGGGTGGGGTAGGGTGGAGTGCTGCGGGGGGGTGTCTCCTGATGAGTATCTGCATAAACTCCGCCCATGCCGGCGCTCTGGAAAGGTCACTCCGTCGCTGTGGTCGCACACTGACATAATTCACTGCAGCTCGACTCACTGACTCACTGCTGCATCGTTTCTCCACACAAACACCAAATGCCAGAGGTGGAAGGAAACGAATCTGGGCGGAAAGTAAGCGCCACTCTGGATCCTTTCCAAGAATCCCATCTTCTCCTGGTTTCGTGATCTTTCACGTCCGTCAGGAAGCCGTTCCTCACCTCGGATCTGGGGAACCGTGAATTCCACACACGAACACACAAACGCTTATTTCAGATGGTGGCCATTTTCTAGGGCACATGGAAAAGCCATCTTGCAACACGCACACACACTCTGATGTGTACAATATGTGATATATCTACACATGGAAATACTCTGAAGCGTTCAGATCGGACCATTTCATCTGATTTCATTTTGTTTTTAATAAACGACAGATCAGACCGCTCACATGGGGAAAGTGTCGTCATGGTAATAACGGCACGTTTCCATGGCGAGGGTAGGGGGAAAAAAATCCTGGAAATGATTTGTTTGGAGCTATTTGGACGTTGGACTCTTGGATGAGGATGTGCATAGTTCTGTAATGGCTGATTTTTAAAAAAAAAATTTTTTTAAAGAATGCCAGAAGGTTTCCCTTTGGGGGAAAAAAACAAGATATTGAAATCAGAAATAGGGATGAAATTTAATCCTGAAAAATAAATAAATAGCAATAATAAACAACTCGCTGTCTTTAAATTTAATTTACAGTAAAATATAAAACCTTACATAGACTAATAATACAATTGTATTCATAAATCATCATTAAAAATAATCATTAACGATGAACAATTTATTCATTTAATTCTTATTATTATTATTATTTAAATCAATTAATTGCAATCTAAGCTTAATAATGAATGGATTTTAAGAAGTCTTATTTACCAAGTGAAGTGAACTGAAGTAAGGAGATCTTTATGTAATGTTTATGGAAGGAGTCTCCAGTGTCAGAGGGTTAAAGCTGTAACTTTAATTTTCCTGCATCTACAGGAGTTTACGCTTCTTTGCGGTTTTTCATTAATATGAACATGGAGTCATTGGCTGATCTCTGGGATGTTATTTTGTTTGTTCCTTGTGTCTCCAGCACCGCTTATTGCTTCTTCTCTTTAATCCGTATGCCAACTTTTGGACCTGAGTCCATGTCGGTGCTGTGAAACACTGAACTCTGGCAGAGGGAAACATGTGCGAACGCATTTCAGATGAGTGTTTCCTGTCTCCCAGCTATGCACTGAATCAGCACTGTGTAAACCAAATGGCCGTGCTGAGGAGGGTTTTTTTTTTTTAAAGAAACGACAGCAGAAGTAGGAGAGCGAGAGCTGAGCGAAAGCTCTCTGAAGACCTCAAGCTGGACTCCTGGCTAAAACCGGCGCGCTCGGATCCAGGAGCCATAAAACAAAGAGCTGGAGACTGGAGGGAGTGTACAAGGAGGAGAGGTCGTGACCCTGTCGTTCATCATCTCCTGGAAAAGCACAAGGAGAACATGAGCTGTTTCTCCACGCGTTAGTCGGTTTAAAGTAGAGCCGGATCCCTATCCCATATTGTTTCCTTTAAAAACTTCACAAACCTGCTTTATATGCACTGTAATGCATTTAAGAGGCATTATAAAATAAAGAGAAATAAAATCAGATAAAAATAAGAGAGTAAGAGTAGGTAAAAGAAAAGATGTAATGTGCATGTCCTGAAGGAAATACGGTAACGTGATGAACGTGACTTGTAATTTTTTTGTCTTATTAATTTCAAGAGAGAGTAAAAAAGAGAGGCTGGTGAGGGAATGATAAAAGGAACGAACAGTACATGCAACAGTAAATGGATAAAAATCATGGTGTGGGGTTTTTTCTGTCTTTTTATGAAACTTGTAATTGTTGTCAAATCACTGTGGTGTAGGAGGAATAAAACACTCGGACGTGCTGCTTCAGGGTGGTAACAGTATCTCCGCTTCGTCACACATCCTGTCGTTGATGATTTTCCTCTAACAGCACATACACGGGGCGGTTAATGCTCTGTGCTTGGACTCGCTTCAGTCAATTTGGAGAAAAGCTGGTGAATGAATAAATATAAATGGAATAAATTTTAAATTCAGCAGAAAGCTGGTGGAGGTGTGTAACGTAAAGCTGTAAAAGCAGCAGCGTTGTGGTGTGCAGCTGCAATCAAATCCAGATGTGCAGATGTTTTTCCTGCACGATGCAAAAATGATGATGGAGCACTTCCTGTTTAGCGACTCGGTGAGAATCACGAGAATGATGATTTCAGACTGCTTTTCAGAATAACAGGGTTGTGTTTAAATTGCATGCAAAAGGGGTGTGTGTGTGTGTGTGTGTACCGGTCTCTTCGTGACTCATGAGGGCATGAGGTTTTAGTGATGTCGTCATCATCATGTTGCTTCTCTTTAAAAGACAACAGTTCAGTGTAAAGGAAACACGCGCACACACTTCTGACTTCTTGCGCATGTGCGTAAGAAACATTTAGATGGAAGCGTGATGCTCAGCGTCAGGTTCTGAGGTTTGTTTTGTTTGTTTTTTTGCCCTCGTTCATGACGCAGACTTTTTCTCTATAAAGAGCAAGAGGATGCTGACGAGAAGAAAAGGAAATTTCAGTCTCAAAGAAAAGGGGAAAAAATGGAAAAGAGTACGCTCGTGTGATTTTAATAAAAGATTGAATCTCTTCTACACGATTACATAGCTGCCTCGATACGCTGAAAGATCAGCCGACTTGTCCTCAGTAAAACGTCAGACGAGCAAATCAGCCTACAGTTATCCAGTGTTTGTGTCCTGCAGCATTCACACTCGCATTTACATTCACGCTCACATTCGCACTCACATTTACATTCACACACTCATTTACACTCGCAATCACGTTCACACTTGCATTTACATTCACACTCGTATTTACATTCACGTTCACACTTGCATTTACATTCACACTCATTCACTTTCATATTCACTGGAGCTAATAGGCTAAAACCCTGAAAATCATTCCCACACCATTATTGTCTCAGCCACGCTTTACTGCTAATGTGTTATTAAATGAAAAATTTTATTTAAAAAAAAAAAAAAAAAATATATATATATATATATATATATATATATATATATATATATATATATATATATATATATATATATATCTCACAAAAGTGAGTACACCCCTCACATTTTTGTAAATATTTGATTATATCTTTTAATGTGACACTGAAGAAATGACACTTTGCTACAATGTACAGTAGTGAGTGTACAGCTTGTGTAACAGTGTAAATTTGATGTCCCCTCAAAATAACTCAACACACAGCCATTAATGTCTAAACCGCTGCCAACAAAAGTCAGTACACCCCTAAGTGAAAATGTCCAAATTGGGCCCAAAGTGTCAATATTTTGTGTGGCCACCGTTATTTTCCAGCACTGCCTTAACACTCTTGGGCATGGAGTTCACCAGAACTTCACAGGTTGCCACTGGAGTTCTCTTCTACTCCTCCATGACGACATCATGGAGCTGGTGGATGTTAGAGACCTTGTGCTCCTCCACCTTCCGTTTGAGGATGCCCCACAGATGCTCAATAGGGTTTAGGTCTGGAGACATGCTTGACCAGTCCATCACCTTCACCCTCAGCTTCTTTAGCAAGGCAGTGGTTGTCTTGGAGGTGTGTTTGGGGTCGTTATCATGCTGGAGTACTGCCCTGCGGCTCAGTCTCTGCTTCAGTGATGTCACGGTACATGTTGGCATTCATGGTTCGCTCAATGAACTGTAGCTCCCCAGTGCCCGCAGCACTCATGTAGCCCCAGACCATGACACTCCCTCCACCATGCTTGACTGTAGGCAAGACACACTTGTCTTTGTACTCCTCACCTGGTTGCCGCCACACACGCTTGACACCATCTGAACCAAATAAGTTTATCTTGGTCTCATCAGACCACAGGACATGGTTCCAGTAATCCATGTCCTTAGTCTGCTTGTCTTCAGCAAACTGTTTGCGCGCATTCTTTGCATCATCTTTAGAAGAGGCTTCTTTCTGGGACGACAGCCATGCAGACCAATTTGATGCAGTGTGCGGCGTATGGTCTGAGCACTGACAGGCTGACCCCCCACCCCTTCAACCTCTGCAGCAATGCTGGCAGCACTCATACGTCTATTTCCCAAAGACAACGTCTGGATATGATGCTGAGCACGTGCACTCAACTTCTTTGGCCGACCATGGCGAGGCCTGTTCTGAGTGGAACCTGTCCTGTTAAACCACTGCATGGTGTTGGCCACCGTGCTGCAGGTCAGTGTCAGAGTCTTGACAATCTTCTTATAGCCTAGGCCATCTTTATGTAGAGCAACAATTATTTTTTTCAGATCCTCAGAGAGTTCTTTGCCATGAGGTGCCATATTGAACTTCCAGTGACCAGTATGAGGGAGTGTGAGAGCGATGACACCAAATTTAACACCCCTGCTCCCCATTCACACCTGAGACCTTGTAACACCAACAAGTCACATGACACCGGGGAGGGAAAATGACTAATTGGGCCCAATTTGGACATTTTCACTTAGGGCTGTACTCACTTTTTTGTTGCCAGCGGTTTAGACATTAATGGCTGTGTGTTGAGTTATTGTGAGGGGACAGCAAATTTACACTGTTACACAAGCTGTACACTCACTACTGTACATTGTAGCAAAGTGTCATTTCTTCAGTATTGTCCATGAAAAGATATAATCAAATATTTACAAAAATGTGAGGGGTGTACTCACTTCTGTGATATACTGTGTGTGTGTGTGTATGTATGTATGTGTATGTATGTGTATATATAAAAATAATGGGGGGGGGACCTGTTCTATTTCATTCACAATTATAAAATAATATTTCAGGATTTTTTTTTTATTGATTCAAGTCTCATACGGTTCCAAACGGGTCACATTCTGTTCTGTTCTATTCTAAAAATGAATTGTAATAATTAAATTAAATATATAAAAGTGCATTATGAAATTTATTTATTATAGAAAATGCGTTCGTGTGCGTTTGATTCAAGTCTGACACAACTCGAACAGAGCGGAAATGTTCCACCGAATAACCGCAGGACAGAAAACAAATAGAACTTCTGAGTGAATTGTGTTCCTGTAGAGTTTGTTAAACTTTGTGTTCTTCTTCCTGTTGTTAGATGGAGCTTCTGGATAAGTTCCCTGTGGAAGGAGGACAGAAGGATCCAAAACGCAGAATCATCCCCTTTCTTCCAGGTACGTTTGATTTTTCAGTTTATTTATAATTCGTGAATGACATTTCAGGATTCTGTTCCTTCTACGTAAGAATCATGAGGCATCATGACATCATGGCTTTCGTCGTCGGCCACCGTTTTAAAAGCATGAGTGGATCTTTTGCATTAGTTGTTACCTCCCCTTGGCTGTGATTGGCCAAAATGTCACATGGTTGCTTGCGTCACAGCATTTCACAGCATTTGGTCTGATTTCCAGATTTTCCGTTTGAGCTAGTGATTGGAATTCCAGCTCTTTTTTTTTTTTTTTTTTTTTTTTTTTTTTTTTTTTTTTTTTAGTGAATCATATCATTTGACTGAACTCACTAATAAACGTCGACTCTTTCAGCTCCTAAATGACACTACCATTTTTTCCCTAAACTGGCAGTATTTTATCAGTTCAGTGTGCCTGATTATGGCTGATTATTGAAGTTTCAAATCAGAATTTCCCATACTAATGAACAAAATAATAGAGCCAACTCTCTTGCAATCGACACATTGTTCAATCAGATATATAAATAATTTTTAATAACCCGAAGGAGCTTGATGATGTGTTCAGATAGGTGTGAACATCAGTGTTTTTGATCTGTCAGATCCTTCAGATTATCAGGCTGCATTTAAACAGAACTACTATTTCTGTCAAATAAAATGAAAGTGTTAAAAATAAATAAATAAATATTTCCAGAAAGTATTAAGTCACTTATTTCACTTCCCTTTCCCCATGTTTCCAGACGTCTAAATTTATCGTTTGTAGAAGCCGCACTATGCCACTTCCTTCCTGCTGACTCATCACCTCATCATCTGACTGAATCCTTCTGTAAAATTATTCTGAACTGTTGAACTTCACTGATTTCATGTCATTTGTATGAGTTGTTTTTATTACTATTATTATTATTATTATTATTATTATTATTACTACAACCCCAATTCCAAAAAAGTTGGGACACTGTTAAATTTACATAAAACAGAATGCAGTGATTTGCAAATCTCAAACCCCTGCGTCTCTGATGGTATGGATGTGCATTAATTTCTGTGGAATGGGCGGCTTGCACATCTGGAAAGACATCAATGTTTAAAGGTGTACATACAGGTTTTAGAGCAACATCTGTTTCCATCCAGATTCCATGCCATCTTGACTTCTGAGAGACTCCGCTATCTAAGATCCTCTTTTTATACCCATAATCTTACTGACCTGTTCCCAATTAACCTAATTAATCACAAAATGTTCCTCTTTTTTGAGATGTGTTGCGGCCATCGAATTCAATATGACCTTATTTTTTCCTTAAAACATTACATTTTCCTCAGTTTAAACATTTGATATGTTTTCTATGTTCTGTTGTGAACAACGTACACATTTATGAGATTTGCAAATCATTGCATTCAGTTTTTATTTACATTCTACACAGCGTTGCAAGTTTTTTGGAATTTGGGTTGAATTATTTCTAAAGCATCATCTTGATATTAATGTTGCACTACATGTCACTGAGTCTCAGTGTAAACACACTACATGTACAGCACAACAGACTTGGAGGTGTGTGTGTGTTGACATCTGGAAGTGGTTTGACGAGCACACACAGGGTCACTGATCTTGTCTGTGTTTATTTATCAGACTTTATCTCCTACATTTTCTCTCTGTCTCCCTCACTAACGTACGCAACAACAGGAACTAACAAATGAACATTAAATGTAACAATAAATGGTTAGAATTATAAATGCGCCATTCTTTAATAAATTAAAGATTGTAGGTTGTTGGTAAGTTGCTGCGGTGTGAGAGGAATAAAACACTTGGGGACGTGCTGTTGGAGGAAAATTATCAACTTCAGGTTGGGAACAGGAACTCCGCTCAATCACACACAGACACACACACACAGACAGTGTATATTAATATAAAGGGAGAGTGGAGCTCCAGACTCCAGGTCAGCTCGGTGATGGTGGGATGTGGAATTTCCCCTCCGGCTGGTTTCTGGTTAAAGCCCTGACTCAGGATGTGAAGTGAAGGATTGTGGGAATGAACGTTCCTGAACACACCACACTGCTGATGCGCACTAAACACTCAGAGTATAAACAGCTTTAAACCCACTTCACAGGTTTCCTCCGTATACTCTGAGGGACTTCAACACCAAAAACTCCCATCTCATCGTTTCCTTTATACCCCTCCCAGTGCACTTCCTGTTTCTTCCGTTATTTCTTCATCTCTCTCTTTCTACACTGTTACTCTGTTTTTCTGATTAGATTTTGGAGTTGACCCAAACAGGGCGAAGGTCACAGCAAGGTGAAGTTTTAAGGGTATTTCAGGCACACAGATTAGTAACAAGGAGGTGGAGGCGTCTCCGACTACAGCGCTGGTGTTGAGTTCTACTTAAAGATGATAAAAAGTATCTCAGAAATGTTCAGAGGGCGTTTGGTTGAGAGGTGGAGCTCACAGGACAACGACTACAAGCATTAACTTAATTAACATTATTAACACGAACATTTACATAATTAACATAATGGTGGAGAGTGTCGGTGTCAAGGGTGTCGGTGTCAAGGGTGTCGGTGTCAAGGGTGTCGGTGTCAATGGTGTCGGTGTCAAGGGTGTCGGTGTCAATGGTGGAGAGTGTCAGTGGTGTCGAGTGTCAATGGTGGAGGGTGTCGGTGTCAATGGTGGAGCGTGTCAATGGTATAGTGTGTCATTGGTGGAGGGTGGAGCGTGTCATTGGTGGAGGGTGGAGCGTGTCAATGGTATAGCGTGTCATTGGTGGAGGGTGGAGTGTGTCATTGGTGGGGGGTGGAGCGTGTCAATGGTGTCGGGTGTCAATGGTGTCTGTGTCAATGGTGTCGGTGTCAATGGTGTCGGTGCCAATGGTGTCGGTGTCAATGGTGTCGAGTGTCGGTGTCAATGGTCGGTGTCAATGGTGGAGAGTGTCTGTGTCAATGGTCGGTGTCAATGGTGGAGAGTGTCAATGGTGTCGGTGTCAATGGTGGAGAGTGTCGGTGTCAATGGTCGGTGTCAATGGTGGAGAGTGTCGGTGTCAATGGTGGAGCGTGTCAATGGTGTCGGTGTCAATGGTGGAGAGTGTCGGTGTCAATGGTCGGTGTCAATGGTGGAGAGTGTCGGTGTCAATGGTGGAGAGTGTCGGTGTCAATGGTGGAGAGTGTCGGTGTCAATGGTGGAGAGTGTCGGTGTCAATGGTGGAGAGTGTCGGTGTCAATGGTGGAGAGTGTCGGTGTCAATGGTGGAGAGTGTCGGTGTCAATGGTGGAGAGTGTCGGTGTCAATGGTGGAGAGTGTCGGTGTCAATGGTGGAGAGTGTCGGTGTCAATGGTGGAGCGTGTCAATGGTGTCGGTGTCAATGGTGGAGAGTGTCGGTGTCAATGGTCGGTGTCAATGGTGGAGAGTGTCGGTGTCAATGGTGGAGCGTGTCAATGGTGGACCATGTCAATGGTGGAGCGTGTCAATGGTGGAGGGTGTCGGTGTCAATGGTGGAGCGTGTCAATGGTATAGCGTGTCAATGGTGTCGGGTGGAGCGTGTCAATGGTGTCAGTGGTGTCGGGTGTCAGTCGTGGAGAGTGTCAGTCGTGGAGAGTGTCAATGGTGGAGGGTGTCGGTGTCAATGGTGGAGAGTGTCGGTGTCAATGGTGGAGCGTGTCAATGGTGGAGAGTGTCGGTGTCAATGGTGGAGAGTGTCGGTGTCATTGGTGGAGCGTGTCATTGGTGGAGCGTGTCAATGGTGGAGCGTGTCAATGGTGGAGCGTGTCAATGGTGGAGCGTGTCAATGGTGGAGCGTGTCAATGGTGGAGGGTGTCGGTGTCAAGGGTGGAGCGTGTCAATGGTGTCGGGTGGAGCGTGTCAGTGGTGTCGGGTGTCAGTGGTGTCGGGTGTCAGTGGTGTCGGGTGTCGGGTGTCAGTGGTGTCGGGTGTCAGTGGTGTCGGGTGTCACTCGTGGAGAGTGTCACTCGTGGAGAGTGTCACTCGTGGAGAGTGTCAATGGTGGAGGGTGTCGGTGTCAATGGTGGAGAGTGTCGGTGTCAATGGTCGGTGTCAATGGTGGAGCGTGTCGGTGTCAATGGTGGAGAGTGTCGGTGTCAATGGTCGGTGTCAATGGTGGAGCGTGTCGGTGTCAATGGTGGAGCGTGTCGGTGTCAATGGTGGAGCGTGTCGGTGTCAATGATGGAGCGTGGCAATGGTGGAGGGTGGAGCGTGTCAATGGTGTCGGGTGTCAGTGGTGGAGAGTGTCGGTGTCAATGGTGGAGCGTGTCGGTGTCAATGGTGGAGCGTGTCAATGGTGGAGGGTGGAGCGTGTCAATGGTGGAGGGTGGAGCGTGTCAATGGTGTCGGGTGTCAATGGTGGAGCGTGTCGGTGTCAATGGTGGAGCGTGTCGGTGTCAATGGTGGAGCGTGTCGGTGTCAATGGTGGAGCGTGTCGGTGTCAATGGTGGAGCGTGTCAATGGTGGAGCGTGTCAATGGTGGAGCGTGTCAATGGTGGAGCGTGTCAATGGTGGAGGGTGTCAGTGGTGGAGAGTGTCAGTCGTGGAGCGTGTCAATGGTGGAGTGTGTCAATGGTGGAGAGTGTCGGTGTCAATGGTGGAGCGTGTCAGTGGTGTCGAGTGTCAATGGTGGAGCGTGTCGGTGTCATTGGTGGAGCGTGTCATTGGTGGAGCGTGTCATTGGTGGAGCTTGTCATTGGTGGGGGGTGGAGCGTGTCAATGGTGGAGCGTGTCGATGGTGTCGGGTGTCCAGTGGTGTCGGGTGTCCAGTGGTGTCGGGTGTCCAGTGGTGTCGAGTGTCAGTGGTGGAGAGTGTCAGTGGTGGAGAGTGTCAGTGGTGGAGCGTGTCAATGGTGGAGAGTGTCTGTGTCAATGGTGTCGAGTGTCAATGGTGGAGGGTGTCAATGGTGGAGAATGTCGGTGTCAATGGTGGAGAGTGTCAATGGTGGAGGGTGTCAATGGTGGAGAGTGTCGGTGTTAATGGTGGAGAGTGTCAATGGTGTCAATGGTGGAGGGTGTCGGGTGTCAATGGTGGAGCGTGTCAATGGTGGAGAGTGTCGGTGTTAATGGTGGAGAGTGTTAATGGTGGAGCGTGTCAATGGTGTCAATGGTGGAGGGTGTCGGGTGTCAATGGTGGAGAGTGTCAATGGTGGAGAGTGTCAATGGTGGAGAGTGTCGAGTGTCAATGGTGTCGAGTGTCAATGGTGTCGAGTGTCAATGGTGTCGAGTGTCAATGGTGTCGAGTGTCAATGGTGTCGAGTGTCAATGGTGTCGAGTGTCAATGGTGTCAATGGTGTCGAGTGTCAATGGTGGAGCGTGTCGAGTGTCAATGGTGGAGCGTGTCAATGGTGGAGCGTGTCTGTCAATGGTGTCGGGTGTCAATGGTGGAGAGTGTCAATGGTGGAGAGTGTCAATGGTGGAGAGTGTCAATGGTGGAGCGTGTCGAGTGTCAATGGTGGAGCGTGTCAATGGTGGAGCGTGTCTGTCAATGGTGTCGGGTGTCAATGGTGGAGAGTGTCAATGGTGTCGAGTGTCAATGGTGTCGAGTGTCAATGGTGTCGAGTGTCAATGGTGTCGAGTGTCAATGGTGTCAATGGTGTCGAGTGTCAATGGTGGAGCGTGTCGAGTGTCAATGGTGGAGCGTGTCAATGGTGGAGCGTGTCTGTCAATGGTGTCGGGTGTCAATGGTGGAGAGTGTCAATGGTGGAGAGTGTCAATGGTGGAGCGTGTCGAGTGTCAATGGTGGAGCGTGTCAATGGTGGAGCGTGTCTGTCAATGGTGTCGGGTGTCAATGGTGGAGAGTGTCAATGGTGGAGAGTGTCAATGGTGGAGAGTGTCAATGGTGGAGAGTGTCAATGGTGGAGAGTGTCGGGTGTCAATGGTGTCGGGTGTCAATGGTGTCGGGTGTCAATGGTGTCGGGTGTCAATGGTGGAGGGTGTCGGTGTCAATGGTGGAGCGTGTCAATGGTGGAGCGTGTCACTGGTGGAGGGTGGAGCGTGTCAATGGTGGAGGTTGTCATTGGTGGAGCGTGTCAATGGTGGAGCGTGTCGAGTGTCAATGGTGGAGCGTGTCAATGGTGGAGCGTGTCAATGGTGGAGCGTGTCAATGGTGGAGCGTGTCAATGGTGGAGCGTGTCAATGGTGTCGGGTGTCAATGGTGTCAATGGTGGAGAGTGTCAATGGTGGAGAGTGTCAATGGTGGAGAGTGTCAATGGTGGAGAGTGTCAATGGTGGAGAGTGTCAATGGTGGAGAGTGTCAATGGTGGAGAGTGTCGGGTGTCAATGGTGTCGGGTGTCAATGGTGTCGGGTGTCAATGGTGTCGGGTGTCAATGGTGTCAGGTGTCAATGGTGGAGGGTGTCGGTGTCATTGGTGGAGCGTGTCAATGGTGGAGCGTGTCAATGGTGGAGCGTGTCATTGGTGGAGGGTGTCAATGGTGGAGCGTGTCATTGGTGGAGGGTGTCAATGGTGGAGCGTGTCGAGTGTCAATGGTGGAGCGTGTCAATGGTGGAGAATGTCTGTGTCAATGGTGGAGAGTGTCGGTGTCTGGTGGAGAGTGTCGGTGTCTGGTGGAGAGTGTCGGTGTCTGGTGGAGAGTGTCGGTGTCTGGTGGAGAGTGTCGGTGTCTGGTGGAGAGTGTCGGTGTCAATGGTGGAGAGTGTCAATGGTGGAGAGTGTCGGGTGTCAATGGTGGAGCGTGTCAATGGTGGAGCGTGTCAATGGTGGAGCGTGTCAATGGTGGAGCGTGTCAATGGTGGAGCGTGTCAATGGTGGAGGGTGTCGGTGTCAATGGTGGAGCGTGTCATTGGTGGAGCGTGTCATTGGTGGAGGGTGTCATTGGTGGAGGGTGTCGGGTGTCAATGGTGGAGCGTGTCAATGGTGGAGCGTGTCAATGGTGGAGCGTGTCAATGGTGTCGGGTGTCAATGGTGTCGGGTGTCAATGGTGTCGGGTGTCAATGGTGTCGGGTGTCAATGGTGTCGGGTGTCAATGGTGGAGCGTGTCAATGGTGGAGCGTGTCAATGGTGGAGCGTGTCAATGGTGGAGGGTGTCGGTGTCAATGGTGGAGCGTGTCATTGGTGGAGGGTGTCATTGGTGGAGGGTGTCGGGTGTCAATGGTGGAGCGTGTCAATGGTGGAGCGTGTCAATGGTGGAGCGTGTCAATGGTGGAGCGTGTCAATGGTGGAGCGTGTCAATGGTGGAGCGTGTCAATGGTGGAGCGTGTCAATGGTGGAGCGTGTCGGTGTCTGGTGGAGAGTGTCAATGGTGGAGAGTGTCGGTGTCTGGTGGAGAGTGTCGGTGTCAATGGTGGAGCGTGTCAATGGTGGAGCGTGTCAATGGTGGAGCGTGTCAATGGTGGAGCGTGTCAATGGTGGAGAGTGTCAATGGTGGAGAGTGTCGGTGTCTGGTGGAGAGTGTCAATGGTGGAGAGTGTCGGTGTCTGGTGGAGCGTGTCAATGGTGGAGCGTGTCAATGGTGGAGCGTGTCAATGGTGGAGCGTGTCAATGGTGGAGCGTGTCAATGGTGGAGCGTGTCAATGGTGGAGAGTGTCGGTGTCAATGGTGGAGCGTGTCAATGGTGGAGAGTGTCAATGGTGGAGAGTGTCGGTGTCTGGTGGAGAGTGTCAATGGTGGAGAGTGTCGGTGTCTGGTGGAGCGTGTCAATGGTGGAGCGTGTCAATGGTGGAGCGTGTCAATGGTGGAGCGTGTCAATGGTGGAGCGTGTCAATGGTGGAGCGTGTCAATGGTGGAGAGTGTCGGTGTCAATGGTGGAGCGTGTCAATGGTGGAGCGTGTCAATGGTGGAGAGTGTCAATGGTGGAGAGTGTCGGTGTCTGGTGGAGAGTGTCAATGGTGGAGAGTGTCGGTGTCTGGTGGAGAGTGTCGGTGTCTGGTGGAGAGTGTCAATGGTGGAGCGTGTCAATGGTGGAGCGTGTCAATGGTGGAGAGTGTCAATGGTGGAGCGTGTCAATGGTGGAGCGTGTCAATGGTGGAGAGTGTCGGTGTCAATGGTGGAGCGTGTCAATGGTGGAGCGTGTCAATGGTGGAGCGTGTCAATGGTGGAGCGTGTCAATGGTGGAGAGTGTCAATGGTGGAGAGTGTCGGTGTCTGGTGGAGAGTGTCAATGGTGGAGAGTGTCGGTGTCTGGTGGAGAGTGTCGGTGTCTGGTGGAGAGTGTCAATGGTGGAGAGTGTCAATGGTGGAGAGTGTCGGTGTCTGGTGGAGAGTGTCAATGGTGGAGAGTGTCGGTGTCTGGTGGAGAGTGTCAATGGTGGAGAGTGTCAATGGTGGAGAGTGTCAATGGTGGAGAGTGTCAATGGTGGAGAGTGTCAATGGTGGAGAGTGTCGGTGTCTGGTGGAGAGTGTCAATGGTGGAGAGTGTCGGTGTCTGGTGGAGAGTGTCAATGGTGGAGCGTGTCAATGGTGGAGCGTGTCAATGGTGGAGCGTGTCAATGGTGGAGCGTGTCAATGGTGGAGAGTGTCAATGGTGGAGAGTGTCGGTGTCTGGTGGAGAGTGTCAATGGTGGAGAGTGTCGGTGTCTGGTGGAGAGTGTCGGTGTCTGGTGGAGAGTGTCAATGGTGGAGAGTGTCAATGGTGGAGAGTGTCAATGGTGGAGAGTGTCAATGGTGGAGAGTGTCGGTGTCTGGTGGAGAGTGTCAATGGTGGAGAGTGTCAATGGTGGAGAGTGTCAATGGTGGAGAGTGTCGGTGTCTGGTGGAGAGTGTCAATGGTGGAGAGTGTCAATGGTGTCGAGTGTCAGTGGTGTCGAGTGTCAGTGGTGTCGAGTGTCAGTGGTGTCGAGTGTCAGTGGTGTCGGTGTCTGGTGTCGAGTGTCAATGGTGTGGGTGTCAATGGTGTGGGTGTCAATGGTGTGGGTGTCAATGGTGGAGGGTGTCAATGGTGGAGGGTGTCGGTGTCAATGGTGGAGCGTGTCATTGGTGGAGAGTGTCGGGTGTCAATGGTGTCGGGTGTCAATGGTGTCGGGTGTCAATGGTGGAGCGTGTCAATGGTGGAGCGTGTCAATGGTGGAGCGTGTCAATGGTGGAGCATGTCAGTGGTGGAGTGTGTCAGGTGTCAATGGTGTCGGCTGTCAATGGTGTCGGCTGTCAATGGTGTCGGGTGTCGGCTGTCAATGGTGGAGCGTGTCATTGGTGGAGAGTGTCGGGTGTCAATGGTGTCGGGTGTCAATGGTGGAGCGTGTCAATGGTGGAGCGTGTCAATGGTGGAGCGTGTCAATGGTGGAGCATGTCAGTGGTGGAGTGTGTCAGGTGTCAATGGTGTCGGCTGTCAATGGTGTCGGCTGTCAATGGTGTCGGGTGTCGGCTGTCAATGGTGGAGCGTGTCAATGGTGGAGCGTGTCAATGGTGGAGCGTGTCGGGTGTCAATGGTGTCGGGTGTCAATGGTGTCGGGTGTCAATGGTGTCGGATGTCAATGGTGTCGGGTGTCGGTGTCAATGGTGGAGAGTGTCGGGTGTCAATGGTGGAGAATGTCGCTGTTAATGGTGGAGAGTGTTAATGGTGGAGAATGTCTGTGTTAATGGTGTCGGGTGTCAATGGTGGAGAATGTCGGTGTCAATGGTGGAGAGTGTCTGTCAATGGTGTCGGGTGTCAATGGTGTCGGGTGTCAATGGTGTCGGGTGTCAATGGTGGAGGGTGTCGGTGTCAATGGTGGAACGTGTCAGTGGTGGAGAGTGTCGGGTGTCAATGGTGGAGAGTGTCGAGTGTCAATGGTGTCGAGTGTCAGTGGTGTCGAGTGTCAATGGTGTCGAGTGTCAATGGTGTCGGGTGTCAATGGTGGAGAATGTCGGTGTCAATGGTGGAGAGTGTCAATGGTGTCGGGTGTAAATGGTGGAGAATGTCAGTGTAAATGGTGGAGAGTGTCAATGGTGTCGGGTGTAAATGGTGGAGAGTGTAAATGGTGGAGAGTATCTGTGTCAATGGTGGAGAGTGTCGTTGTTAATGGTGGAGAGTGTCGTTGTTAATGGTGGAGAGTGTCGTTGTTAATGGTGGAGAGTGTCAATGGTGGAGAGTGTCAATGGTGGAGAGTGTCGGTGTCAATGGTGGAGAGTGTCGGTGTCAATGGTGGAGAGTGTCGGTGTCAATGGTGGAGAGTGTCGGTGTTAATGGTGGAGAGTGTCGGGTGTCAATGGTGTCGGGTGTCAATGGTGTCGGGTGTCAATGGTGTCGGGTGTCAATGGTGTCGGGTGTCAATGGTGGAGCGTGTCAATGGTGGAGCGTGTCAATGGTGGAGGGTGTCGGTGTCAATGGTGGAGCGTGTCAATGGTGGAGGGTGTCGGTGTCAATGGTGGAGCGTGTCAATGGTGGAGCGTGTCAATGGTGGAGCGTGTCATTGGTGGAGGGTGTCATTGGTGGAGGGTGTCAATGGTGGAGCGTGTCGAGTGTCAATGGTGGAGCGTGTCAATGGTGGAGCGTGTCAATGGTGTCGGGTGTCAATGGTGGAGAATGTCGGTGTCAATGGTGGAGAGTGTCAATGGTGGAGAGTGTCAGTGGTGGAGAGTGTCGGTGTCTGGTGGAGAGTGTCGGTGTCTGGTGGAGAGTGTCGGTGTCTGGTGGAGAGTGTCGGTGTCTGGTGGAGAGTGTCGGTGTCTGGTGGAGAGTGTCGGTGTCTGGTGGAGAGTGTCAATGGTGGAGAGTGTCAATGGTGGAGAGTGTCAATGGTGGAGAGTGTCGGTGTCTGGTGGAGAGTGTCAATGGTGGAGAGTGTCGAGTGTCAGTGGTGTCGAGTGTCAATGGTGTCGAGTGTCTGGTGTCGAGTGTCAGTGGTGGAGGGTGTCTGTCAATGGTGGAGGGTGTCAATGGTGGAGGGTGTCGGTGTCAATGGTGGAGCGTGTCATTGGTGGAGAGTGTCGGGTGTCAATGGTGTCGGGTGTCAATGGTGGAGCGTGTCAATGGTGGAGGGTGTCAATGGTGGAGGGTGTCGGTGTCAATGGTGGAGCGTGTCAATGGTGGAGCGTGTCAATGGTGGAGCGTGTCAATGGTGGAGCGTGTCGGGTGTCAATGGTGGAGCGTGTTAATGGTGGAGAATGTCGCTGTTAATGGTGGAGAGTGTTAATGGTGGAGAATGTCTGTGTTAATGGTGTCGGGTGTCAATGGTGGAGAGTGTCTGTGTCAATGGTGGAGAATGTCGGTGTCAATGGTGGAGAGTGTCTGTCAATGGTGTCGGGTGTCAATGGTGTCAGGTGTCAATGGTGTCGGGTGTCAATGGTGGAGGGTGTCGGTGTCAATGGTGGAACGTGTCAGTGGTGGAGAGTGTCGGGTGTCAATGGTGGAGAGTGTCTGTGTCAATGGTGTCGAGTGTCAATGGTGTCGGGTGTCAATGGTGGAGAATGTCGGTGTCAATGGTGGAGAGTGTCAATGGTGTCGGGTGTAAATGGTGGAGAATGTCAGTGTCAATGGTGTCGAGTGTCAATGGTGTCGGGTGTCAATGGTGTCGGGTGTAAATGGTGTCGGGTGTAAATGGTGGAGAGTGTAAATGGTGGAGAGTATCTGTGTCAATGGTGGAGAGTGTCGTTAATGGTGGAGAGTGTCAATGGTGGAGAGTGTCAATGGTGGAGAGTGTCAATGGTGGAGAGTGTCAATGGTGGAGAGTGTCAATGGTGGAGAGTGTCAATGGTGGAGAGTGTCAATGGTGGAGAGTGTCAATGGTGGAGAGTGTTAATGGTGGAGAGTGTTAATGGTGGAGAGTGTCGGTGTTAACGGTGGAGAGTGTTAATGGTGGAGAGTGTCAATGGTGGAGCGTGTCAATGGTGGAGCGTGTCAATGGTGGAGCGTGTCAATGGTGTCGGGTGTCAATGGTGGAGAATGTCGGTGTCAATGGTGGAGAGTGTCAATGGTGGAGAGTGTCAGTGGTGGAGAGTGTCGGTGTCTGGTGGAGAGTGTCGGTGTCTGGTGGAGAGTGTCGGTGTCTGGTGGAGAGTGTCGGTGTCTGGTGGAGAGTGTCAATGGTGGAGAGTGTCAATGGTGGAGAGTGTCAATGGTGGAGAGTGTCAATGGTGGAGAGTGTCGGTGTCTGGTGGAGAGTGTCAATGGTGGAGAGTGTCGGTGTCTGGTGGAGAGTGTCAATGGTGGAGAGTGTCGAGTGTCAGTGGTGTCGAGTGTCAATGGTGTCGAGTGTCTGGTGTCGAGTGTCAGTGGTGGAGGGTGTCTGTCAATGGTGGAGGGTGTCAATGGTGGAGGGTGTCGGTGTCAATGGTGGAGCGTGTCATTGGTGGAGAGTGTCGGGTGTCAATGGTGTCGGGTGTCAATGGTGGAGCGTGTCAATGGTGGAGGGTGTCAATGGTGGAGGGTGTCGGTGTCAATGGTGGAGCGTGTCAATGGTGGAGCGTGTCAATGGTGGAGCGTGTCAATGGTGGAGCGTGTCAATGGTGGAGCGTGTCGGGTGTCAATGGTGGAGCGTGTTAATGGTGGAGAATGTCGCTGTTAATGGTGGAGAGTGTTAATGGTGGAGAATGTCTGTGTTAATGGTGTCGGGTGTCAATGGTGGAGAGTGTCTGTGTCAATGGTGGAGAATGTCGGTGTCAATGGTGGAGAGTGTCTGTCAATGGTGTCGGGTGTCAATGGTGTCAGGTGTCAATGGTGTCGGGTGTCAATGGTGGAGGGTGTCGGTGTCAATGGTGGAACGTGTCAGTGGTGGAGAGTGTCGGGTGTCAATGGTGGAGAGTGTCTGTGTCAATGGTGTCGAGTGTCAATGGTGTCGGGTGTCAATGGTGGAGAATGTCGGTGTCAATGGTGGAGAGTGTCAATGGTGTCGGGTGTAAATGGTGGAGAATGTCAGTGTCAATGGTGTCGAGTGTCAATGGTGTCGGGTGTCAATGGTGTCGGGTGTAAATGGTGTCGGGTGTAAATGGTGGAGAGTGTAAATGGTGGAGAGTATCTGTGTCAATGGTGGAGAGTGTCGTTAATGGTGGAGAGTGTCAATGGTGGAGAGTGTCAATGGTGGAGAGTGTCAATGGTGGAGAGTGTCAATGGTGGAGAGTGTTAATGGTGGAGAGTGTCGGTGTTAACGGTGGAGAGTGTTAACGGTGGAGAGTGTTAACGGTGGAGAGTGTTAATGGTGGAGAGTGTCGGTGTTAATGGTGGAGAGTGTTAATGGTGGAGAGTGTCGGTGTTAATGGTGGAGAGTGTTAATGGTGGAGAGTGTTAATGGTGGAGAGTGTTAATGGTGGAGAGTGTCGGTGTTAATGGTGGAGAGTGTCAGGTTTGGTATTTCAGTTTTAATTCGTTTAATTCCGGGTCTCTGTATTACGTATTCCGTGTGTTTTTCCTCTCGTTTTATTTCTCTCTCTTTCTACTCTACTGTTATTCTTTTTCCTCCTGTACAGAATTTCTCTTTATCTTCTTGCTACAAGCACATCTTCTCACTTTAACATTTTTCCTCCCGCTGTCTCTGGAACAAAAGCAGCCCTGGTCTGTGTTTTCATACGAACGACTACAAATAACTCACATTCCTTTCTTTCTCTCGAAAAAAGAGGGGGAGAAATTAGAATGTGAGATGAGGGGAAACATCCAGGGGAAAATTACATTATTTAATACAAGTAGCTAATAACTAAGATTATATTATTGCCAAAATCTCCCAAGTATTTTGATCATATATAAATGATACTTCATTAATTATATAAATAACTGATCAGTGTAGTGTGTGTGTGTGTGGCTTCTGCCAGAATGCTGTGAAAGTAAATGTTTTTGTTTCTCTGCAGGAAAGATTCTGTTCAGAAGGAGTCACATCAGAGACGTGGCAATGAAGCGCCTCAGACCCATAAATGAGTACTGCAGGGTGAGTGTGTGTGTGTGTGTGAAAGACACGACACGCCATCGTTACATTCTGGGATACACTCACGAGTCTCCTAAGATGTCAGACCCTTGACCTTTACGTCTTTTTCACCATTTTCATTAAAACACACGTTTATACATGGCACACGGTCACTTAATCACAGTACACATCAGTTACATCGTCCAAATAATTATAAACGCCACTGCTGTCCATTCCGACATCTTGAAATTGTCCAGATCACATGACCGTCGTACATCGTGTGTGGGTGTAGTATGGGTGTGTGTATGGTGTGCAGTATGTGTGTATAGTTTGTGTAGTGGTGTTTATAGTTTGTGTAGTGTGTGTGTGTGTGTGTGTGTGTGTGTGACCCTGAAGGTTTTTTTACTCACTCTGTGTGAAGTTTCCTGATTTCTCTCTACAGGCTGAAGTTCACGCATCATCACTGCATTTCTGTTTTTAACTTTCAAGACGACTCGTCACACACGCGCACACACAATCAGGTTAATGTAGCAGGCTGCAGAGGAAGCTCTCCAGTAAAAGCCCATTAGCTGTAATGCAACGCATCTCTGGAGAGAATACTAACGACTGGGAGAAGGTCAGCCCCAGTGCATGATGGGAAACGTCAGTCTGCTCACCGAATGCCCGAAATATAAAACACACACACCGGTTGGAAATTTTAACATGACGTTCAGGTGGTGTGTGTCAGAGCTGAAACACTTTCACTTCATTCAGCTGTTAAAATCTCACCGACGTCTCCCACAATCCCTTCTGTCTCAGAACCTCATCCAGACCAGGAAGTGAACAAAACCCACACAGGAGAACCGAGTGTGTGTGTGTGTGTGTGTGTGTGTGTGTGTGTGTGTGACGAAGACAGGAGAACCGAGTGTGTGTGTGTGAGACGAAGACAGGAGAACCGTGTGTGTGTGTGTGTGAGACGAAGACAGGAGAACCGTGTGTGTGTGTGTGTGTGTGTGTGTGTGTGTGAGACGAAGACAGGAGGACCGAGTGTGTGTGTGTGTGTGTGTGACGAAGACAGGAGGACCGAGTGTGTGTGTGTGTGTGACGAAGACAGGAGGACCGAGTGTGTGTGTGTGTGTGTGTGTGACGAAGACAGGAGGACCGAGTGTGTGTGTGTGTGTGTGTGTGTGTGTGACGAAGACAGGAGGACCGAGTGTGTGTGTGTGTGTGTGTGTGTGTGTGTGACGAAGACAGGAGGACCGAGTGTGTGTGTGTGTGAGACGAAGACAGGAGAACCGAGTGTGTGTGTGTGTGTGTGTGTGTGTGTGTGAGACGAAGACAGGAGAACCGAGTGTGCGTGATAGCGTACATGTTTAAAATCTGAACCGACTCAAGACTAAAGGGCACCTTGAACACACCTCACTCTCTCTCTCTCTCTCTCTCTCTCTCTCTCTCTCTCTCTCTCTCTCTCTCTCTCTCTCTCTCTTTCACTCACACACACACACACACACACCCCGCCATCACAAATCATCCTCAGTCTGAGAGCCGTGTGTGTGTGCACAGACAGAGACGCTCCCCGAGCACTCAGCTTTATTAAACACTGAAATTAAAATCTGTGTCACGCACAAACACCAACAGCCCCAGCGCCGAGTCTCTCTCACACACACACACACACACACACACTCCACCTGTTCATTGATGTAGAACAGCAAATATTTCATTTTAGCTTCAGTTCTGAT
>NC_030433.2:8622500-8655000 GCF_001660625.3 Ictalurus punctatus | reverse complement strand
GAGACATTTCAGAAAAGTATGCGATGACATCTTTCATCATCATGATGACATCATTAAATTTCATCTGTATCACAACAAGAACATCTGCTTTTAAAATAAATAAATAAACCCGCTGTGTTATAGTGGAGGTGTAAAATGGCATAAAAGCGTCCCGGAGTGATTTCGGTTCGAACGGCACGATGAAGTGACATCACTGACCTCATGAAATACAAACTTTACATATTCTTGATTCTCGTGTGTGTGTGTTTGATTCCCCTGCTGCTGGAGCGTGCCGGAGGTTCTGGTCACTGCCGAGGCTCGGGGGTCGTCGCCGCACTTTAGGCGATCTGTTCGGCCTGAGTTTCAGGCAAGGTGGAGAGAAAATCCGTCTCTTCTTCTCCTCCCATCAATCATACCATTCTACCTACCCATCTACCCCCCCCCCCCCAACCATGACGCATGAACGTACAGCAGCGTGACGTGTTTTATTTAAATAGATTATTCCACTGGATGCTGCATGATTTCTCCAGTTCAGTTGTTTTTGTTTTCTCCCTTGTACAAAAAAATAGAGTAAAATATTTACAGTAAATTACTGAGTGACGGGGAGGTGGAGTTACTGTTACTTTATTTTCCTGTAACAGCACGTCCCTGAGAGTGTTTTATTCCTCTTCCACCACAACAATTTATCAATTGATTAGTTCTAAAAAAACAACATACTTTTTATCCATTTATAGTTACAGGCAATGTTGTCACTTGCGTTATAGCAGCTATAAACACTCTCTCTCTCTCTCTCTCACACACACACACACACACACACACTCAATGTCGGAAATTTTACAGTTACAGCTTTACCTCTGACAGAGCTCTGACACTGTAGACTCCTTCCATAATTGTTAAATAAACATCTCCTTACAGAATCGTTTACGTGGAGCGTTCGCAGTACACGTCCCTGTGAATGAGCTGTTACTATAGAAACGATAACGTATCAGAATTAACGTGTTTAATGTTAATATAAAGCTGTGATTTGCAGCTGCGTTACTGTCAGAGCTGCTGTTATAGAGAATTAATCAACACCTTCTGACCAATCACAATCCAGATTAAAATACAGCAGTAATGCTACTTTGGACGTGATTGAGATGTTCCGAGATAAACCTGAGTACTCGCTACCGTGATCTTATATTTGTCTATTTGTTTATCGCATGACCCTCCGAACGCTGTGTTTTTATAAAGAGCGAAACTAAGAAGAAATTTTGTTGCGTTCTCTTTCCCTCCCAGAAGAGAAGTACGCGGTGATTTATCCGTACGCAGCTCGCGATCAGGATGAAATCGATCTGGAGAAGGGAATGACGGTGGAGGTGATGGAGAAAAATCTGGAAGGCTGGTGGAAGATCAGGTTTTAAAAAAAACAACAACTTATTTTTTAATTAATTTATAGTTTGTAAAAGTTTTAGAATCATCAGTTACAGTTTCTTCCAGAAAATAAGAGACTGCACTTTGTGTTTTAACCAAACAATCAGCACTAAATCATTAGATTCTTTTCATTTGTGTTTTAAAGTTGATTTTAAATGTGCAAAAGTGTTGTACATGAATCTAACCACATTATTTGAATGTTTCTCTTTTTTTCGTTTTAATGACTGAATTTTACTTAAAATCCAGTATTTTAACTTAATACTTAAAGATTTAATATTTAAGTGTTTTTGACTTATTTTAAAATAAAGGTAAAAAAATTCTATTTTAATTTAAACATTAAAAGTATTGCCTGTGTTTTTTTTTTTTTTTTTTTTTTTTTTTTTTTTTTTAATGACCATGTCTGTAGGTATCAGGGGAAAGAAGGCTGGGCTCCGGCATCATATCTGAAAAAGTCAGACGTTTTGAGCCAAAAAATGTCGACGCATTCGAGCGCTAACGATTTAGACGGAGCGTGTAAACAACAAAACAACAACAAGGAGAATAAAGAGAACCAGAGAGAGAGATTCAGCCCCTTTAACGACAAGAAAAGTACCTTCACGTCTTCAAAAAGAAAAAATTCTTTGTATTTGTCAGTGTGCTGTGAAAAATCTTTAATAAATGATCTATTTAGTTTATTATTTTTTTATTTCTATATGTAAAGCCTTTACACATTAAGACTTTTACTGTGCCATAAAAAAAATTTGCTTTTGATCTGATTCTGATCTTTAAACTATATTTATCGTAGTTTTGACAAGAGTCAAATTCCATTAAATATGAAGTTGGAAAATAATTATTTAATTTCTGCTTTTATCCTTTTTTTTATTTTATTAATATTGATAAAAGTAAGTGTTTTTATAATCTTGCAGAAGCAGATGTTCGTCAGAGGCCTCCACCACGCCGAGATCTTTCAATAGTAAGAACGATGGAGTGAGAGATCTGATTAATGGAAAAGTGATAAATCTCACGTTTAAAATCGCAGTTTCCACTAACCGAGTTTTCTGACCTGTTTGTTCTTTAGCCCCGTGGGTCGAACCTGCCAAAGCCGCCGGTGCCCCCGCAGGTGGAGGAGGAGTACTACACCATCGCTGACTTTCAGACTACCATTCCTGATGGAATCAGCTTTCAGGCCGGAGTTAAAGTCGAGGTGAGATGGAAAGAAAAACATCAGGAACTCTTGACTTCCTGACACTTACCTTAAAGAGTAGGACTCTTCTACTTGTTTCAGTCTAATTAATTAATCTGACAGATTGAAAAGTAGATAAAACTTTTTTTTTACATTCTTTCAGTCTTTCTCTATTTTACATTCTCTCTTTCCTTTACAGTCTCGTTCCAATTTTTTTCTCTGTCTCTCATCCTAATCAGTCCTGGTCGTTTCATCTGCACCGTTTCTCTCAGCTCTATAAATTGGTAGTAGATTCACCAGCATGGATGTTTATCCTTGTTTTCCAGGTCATTGAGAAGAACTCGAGTGGCTGGTGGTACATTCAGATTGATGATAAAGAAGGTTGGGCTCCTGTCACCTTCTTGGATAAATACAAGAAGACCAGCAGTGCTTCCAGGCCCAATTTTTTAGCCCCTCTGCCTGGAGAAATGGCACAGCTGAAGCTGGAGGATGGTTCCGTTAGCAATCCCGGCTCAGACGATAACTGGTCCAAACCTCTCCCGGACGAGCCATCTACCACCGCTGACTTCGCCACTCGTCCCAAACTGAGAGACTGGAAGTCCAACGCCGCCAAGAACAACTTGCCTTTCTCCGGTCCGCTGCCACCAGCGCCTTCTTTACCTCCCGCTGAGGAAAAACCAGCCCTTCCACCCCGGAGGGAGTCCATCAACAAGAGCCTGGAGTTAGAGGAGAAGCTTAAATCAGACGTTTCCAAACCGCTTCCTCCCAAACCTCCGGCTCCTGGAGTCCTCGTGCCCCTGGTTTCTCCCAAACCGGCTCCGTTCAAATCCGAAAAGCCTCCAGAACCAAAGAAGGATGAAAAGAACAAGCCCCTGCACTTGAAGAATGAGATGGGGTTGGAATGTGGCCACAAGGTTTCCGCCAAGGAAGTGAAGAAGTTCAACTTGAAGCCGGTGCCCAAGCAGCCGCCGAAGCCCAAATCCGAAAGCCAAGAAGAGAAAGCGGAATCCGTCAGTCCCGTGCCTTTCATGAAACCAAAACCGGTCGTTAGACCGAAACCTCCACCGGCCTCTAAACCAGAACCACCGAGCAAGAGCGAGCTCGATATCACCAACTTGAGGAGCAAGTTACGTCCGTCTAAACTTCCCGACACAGACTCCAGCCAGCAGAACGGCACTTCCTCAAACAACGGTGAACCAAAATGTCCGCCCAAACAACAAAACGGCCACGATTCTGTAGAAATCCCTAAAGGGCAAACGCCTGGTCCTAGAGAACCACCTCAGAGGCCCGGCTCTGCTCCGAGACGACCTCCACCACCGAAGAAAACTTTAGAGCCGGAAACCAAACCGAGTTCCCCAGAGCTCAAAGCTCCTCTGAAGGACATCCCAGAGAACAAGCCTGCCCACGCCTCTCAAGCCCGACCACCGCCTCCGAAACCGAAAGCCACCGCCGCCCCGCAGGCTTCCAAAGACAAAGAGAAGGAAGAATCTCCAAAGGGGAAAGTCCTGGTGCCTCCGAAACCACCCGTTAAAACCGATAAACCGCAGCCGCCGAGAGACAAACTTCCTCCTCTGATCAAGGATCCGGCTAAAGAAGAGCTTTTCTTAGCCGTAGCGGACTTTCAAGGAGACGATCAAACTCCGGGGTTTAAAGAAGGCGCCGTCTTCGAGGTGCTCGAGAGGAACAGCACGGGTTGGTGGTTTTGCAAAAACATAAGCGATGGTTTAATGGCCGAGGGCTGGATCCCTTCCAATTACTTAACCAAGAAACACTAGGTACCTGTCAGATAGCACCCCCCTTTTAACGTTATCTCTCTTCGTTTGTATTTAATTAGTCTGTGTTATTTATGGGTACCTTTACATTCAAAGTCTCGTTACATTCCGTTCTTTTGTGCTTGCGTTGTGTTTTTACTGTCCCTTTTTTCAGGGACGTCGGGTGGAATTCTTATTTTTCTTCTTTTTTGATGAGACACTTCTTTGGGAGAAAGCAACAAACGTGTCTCACTGCTAACCCCATATTATTATTATTTTTCTATGCATGCTAACCAAACTCGTACTATTTTTATATTTATATTGATCTTTCACGCTATAAACAGACTAGCAATATACGTATAAATGACTTTCTGCAGCCTTCTTGCTCTCTATTGTGCCTCAATATTATAATATTAATTAACAATATTAAAAGCCGAGTTCTCCGAGCTTCTATACGTTAGCAAAAACGTCTCTGTGTAAGACAAATATAGTGTAGCAATCGTACAGAATCATGGATTATAAATGTAATCCGACATTAACGTTCACTTCTCACAGGGGGAAATTAGCCTTGTGCTTCCATGTGTTATGATAACGCAGAAAAACTTTATTAAAAAATGAAAAAAAGTGTTTGAAATCCAAAAAGTGTTTTTAATTTCGTTTTGTTTTGCGTATTTACCCGTTTTCACACCACGCATTGGTGATTTTGCTGCGATGCTTCAACTTGCACTTTTTGATAGGGATGCATCGATAACAGGAGTTTAACACTAGAACCCATACAAACACAGCCAAATAAAATCTTCCCTAAAGTCCCTGATTGATTCATTAATAACTCATTTCAGTATCAAGTATCAATAAACACGTATTCATAGGCCGTGTGAGGGAAACAATGTTAGCGATGCATCCCTAATTTTTTTAATTTAAGAGGTGAAGTTCACAGATTTCAGATTTACTGTGGCACCGACGTGAAACTAAAGAAAAAACAAGACTGATTTCGATAAAACATGCTCAGTTCTGTTCAGCAGTGTTGCATTACTGACAATGGTGCTTACATTCAGTATTTTATGATCATTTTAGTGTTTAACATGTGCATGCTTGACTGGTTTCAAGTATACTTTTTTTAATGAGTGACGCTACTTTCGTTTTTATGTTGTATTTTCTTTTTTCGTAGATCTTATGTTTATCACACGAGAAGGGCGGCGTTTAAGAAGTATGACGATGCTCAGAGTCACGCCTTAGTATAAAATAACAGTATTAACGGTTCAAGTTGTTGTGTTTATGTTGTTTTGGTTTAACACTAGTATTTTCCCAAAATGTATACAGTGGAACGATCTTGTGGGAGTGCGTGACGCTTGAAGAGTTTTGAAGATGGTGTTTTCCAGACTATTTTAATTGTTAATTTTTTTTTTTAAGAATTTTTGCAACAAAAACATACAAATTGTGGTGGAAATCCCCAAACCCGTAACCGGATGTAAGTGAGATCGATTGAAATGTTTTAACGGCAGTTGCCGCTATAACGAAAACGCCTGGTATGTTAATGTGAGTTGCCAGTTTATCAGGAACACCCCCTTATGTGTACACAAATGCTACATTCCAACAGTGTTAAATCAAGAGACCTGGCGTTTCCAGATGAAACAAGCGAACTTAGTGACTAAAATTATTTTACCAACTACCTACCAGTGCAACTGTGAAAATCGCATTTACAAAAAAAAAAAAAAACAGATGATGAATACAGGTCAGGAATTGCTACAGATCTAATTATATTTTTTTGTTCTCACTGCTTCAAAAAAACAATAACTAATTTAAAATAAATAAAAACAACCTCCTAATATACTGTCATTACTCAAAAAAAGTATATACAAAAGTGCCAGAAAAGGTTTGCTATAGAGTGATGCCCCTGAAGAACCTTTCGTTTCCATTCATGATTCTTTAACAACTTTTATTAAACTGCAGAATCTTTTCTAGCACTTTATTTTGAAGAGTGTGAGGAAGTCTATGACTTAATATTCAAATATATTTTAATACTTATAGGTTTCATATTTGACCAAAGATAAAAGAATTAAACAAACAGTCCTAATTTACAGTTTGCTACTGTTGGCATTTTCAACAAGAATCTTGTTTAAAGTTTTTTTGTTCACTTTTTAGAAATAATTATTTGAGTCGGAACCAAGCGAAAGGAATATTGGTCATGCAGAACATCTGGAAATGGCTGCGACAGGTTATTAAATAGACATGGCTTAAAAAATGGCAACACGTAAGAAGACATGTCTTATAGTCCGGGGGAGAAGAGCGAACTGTGATGGTGCAGGCGTAAACGAAGCGTGCTTTAACGGAGTGGAAATATTGCAAGTGAGTGAGTTTTGAAAGAAAAAGGAAAACTTTCACATGGTGATGAATCTGGGTGACTTTGCAGAATGGACACATTTCTGTAATCTGTACGCTATGTTTATTTTATTTTTCCATGTCACGTGCAATTTCTTTTGTTTCTAATAAAACCTAAATAAACATTTCAAATCAAATCTGTTCAGTGTGTAAATTCTCTGTAAATAATTTTTACACCTGTACAAGGAAAAGTGGGAATGAAAGGGAATGAATGATAAAGTTGACTTTATTAGATTCCTGTACAGCGAGGGCTCCTTTTCACACCCTCCTTTGGTTAAAATAAACAGTGCAGACAGATGGATAATGTTCAGAAAACAAATTGATTTCAATTAATCTCTGGAGTTGCAAAGATAAGGCCTAGCTGTACTTTCCTAGCTGATTTTCTACCCCACTTAAAAAATATAATAAAGGAATAATTGGTAGCGGGTATTGCACTTTAAGGTAAGTGTCAGTGCTTAAAGAGTCAGTAAACAAAATAATAATATTTTTATATTGCTGTTGGATAAGAACCTTCAAAGTTCAGGTGAATTTTATTTTAAACCAAATGATATTTATACAAAATTTATAAGAACTATTACAATTATTGATTATATAATAACACAAAATATACCAATGTTAGAATCACAGATGAGCCCAAAAATAATTCATTAATACTAGTAATTTAACCTTTAAATAAAGTAAATAGTTCTCTTTTTTTCCGCTAAACAATAAACTACACATCAATGCTGATTTTTTTTAATATATATACACACACACATATACTTTTTGAAGGTTTTCCCCCTAGACAGCAACAATCCTCTTTATTACATGTTACACATATTTAATTACTTTTTTAAAATTATTAAATGTTAATATTTTGAGGGGTTTTTTTTATGCTTTAGTCAGTTAACATCCAGTGTTGTGCTTTACAGTAATTCTGGGACTCACATTTTGAGGCTAGAAACAAAAAAAGTACCAGTTTACCTCACCTAAACCTAAAACATCTGACAAACTGAACACTTACAGAACACACACACTGCTTACACTGTTAGAAAGTAAACCGTTAAAGTGTCTTGAGTATTTGCTTTTTATACTTGTATAATAAAATAATTTTTGAAGATTATAGAATAGAAAAAAATAAGCTTTCAATCTTTTTCCCCTGTACATTTTATATTTGATTTGTATGTTAGAAAATAAATATTTCAAAGAGAGGCTGATAAATAAAATATGACCAATAATAATAATAATGCCTGATTACTGGCTTTGGTGTGAAAATACAGTTGAAGTGGATTTAAGGCTTTTTGCGTTTAAATGTACTATGTTTACCCATTCAAAAAAAGATTTTTAAAATATATATCTCTCTCTTTATATTTATTTTCAGTTTTAAGACCCATCAGGAACACAACTCTTTATTCTACATTATTTAATAAAAAATAAAACAATTCAGGTTTTAATAATACCACATGGAAAAGAAAAAAAAAAGGTAAGCATGTACAAACCCTGTACGAGCAAATAATCTACCTGGACTAGGGGGTGGGACTATAGAGGAGCACAAGGCTCGTGATTGGCTGATCATGACCAGTAGCAGTGTCCTAAGTGGTGGAGGAGTCTGTGTATGGCAGGAATTTGGTGTATCTATTGGGAGAGCTGGGGTTCACACACTCAGAGTCCTCGCTCATCCGGAAGAAAATCTCCTGCTCGTATTTCTTCTGGTTCAGCTCGTCCTCCAGAGCCTGAACACAACAAGGTTAGCGGTTTAGTTAACAAAAACAACAAACTAAATACATTATCCTGTGGGAAGAAAGTACTATAAGTAAAAGGAAATAATATTAAATTAATTAAACTTTGATGTACACTAAGCAAGCTATAGACATGTACACTAGGAACACAAAAAAGTTATTTAGGCCTAAACAGTGACCGCCTAATGGACCACCGCTGAGGATCTGTTTATGTTCGATGTTGGAGATTAAAGCCAGAACCTTTTTGCGGGGATGCAGCTGCGCTCTCCAATCCTTCAGCAGCTGATTGTGATGCTCGTCCAGCACTTTCAGCCTCTGAGTCTCGTTTTCCACCAGCAGGTGACATTTCTCGTTCTGAAGAAAGAAGTTCAACAGAGGTGATGAATACAAGAGCTGCACAAACACTGCAGTGAATCCAGCGTGAACATTTCTGCTTTACGTTACTCGCCCGTGGCGCTAGGTTAACGTGGACGTAATGAACAACTGAATGGAAATGTTTGGGAGGAGCTTGTCTGATGAAGCCATTGTGTCATGCTGTTGGAATATTCAAGAGAAGAGTGGATAATAAATTACATGAAACACTGTGTGTGAGAGAGAGGAAAAAACAATAATTAAAGAATAAAAAATGTAAATAATTACAAAAATAAGTCAATACAAAATTAAAAAAAAAAAAAATTCTCTATCAATATTGATGCTTTGGCAATATTGTATGTAAATCATGCCAACAAAGTACTCTGAACCGAATTGAGAGAGGGAGAGAGATGGACCAACAGAGCAAGGGAAGGAGAGAGAAACAAAGGGAGAGAGACAGAGAAAACTAGAGAATAGATAGACAAGAGAGAGGTGAAGAAAAAGGAGGGAGAATGTCCTATTCATAGACATGAGAGAGAGAGAGAATGCAAGAAAGTAAGAGACAGGAAGACAAAGAGAGAACGAACAGACACAAAGAGAGACACAGATAGAGAATGTGTAAGAATGATAAAGACAGAATATAGGAGAGACAGACAGACAGTGGGTGAGTGAGACAGGTAGCGGGTGAGACGGGTTGCTGTATGCACCTGTAGTTGTTGGAGTTCTCGGAGGTTCCCGTCACACTGCCCAATCATCTCTCTCATCTGGTTATCGTGTTTTTGTTGCTGGTGCAGTCGCTCCGCCTTCTGCCTCTTCTCCTCCTGCCTGGCAAACTACACACACACACACACACACACCACTGTCAACATTATGGACAAACCATACCACACTTCATGCGGACTGTACACAACTTGAAGAAGCAGCATAAAAATAATTAAAAATGGAGGAGAACGGAATCGGGATTGTAAGGAGGCATAGACGTGACTCTGACCTGCTTGACCCTCTCGCGGTCTTCTGCGGCGCTGCCTGAGGAATTAATGCGCAAACTCTTCTTAAACATGGCCATGCGAGTTTTCCCTTCATTCCGCTGGATCTTCGGCAGCCTGTTCCTCTCCTGCTGCTGCCGCACTTTAAGAAGCTCAATCATACGCTGGTTGTAACAGTTCATATGCTCTTGTTCCTACACACACACACACAATAATAAAGTACTGAGGTCTCACCCTGAAGATGATTATTTTCCTATAACAGCAAGTTTTATTCCTCTTACACCACAAAAATGTGACGACGATTAAAAGATTATTTTTATTAAAGGCTGTATTTTTTGTACATTTAGAGTTACATTTAATGTTTACGATCAAGTTCTCACGTACACATCAGCTATAAACAGTTGTTCCCTCACCTGCTTCTCTTTTAAGTTAATAAGACTTTTTTTAAAAAGTGCAGAAAAAGCGACAGAGAGAGTGTGTGTGTGTGTGTGTGTGTGAGTAAAGCCGAGACCTTCTCGTGTTTCTTCAGTAGTTGGTGTCTCTGCAGGAAGTACTGTTCCTTCAGCTGCTGTTTGAGGAGCTGCCACCTCTCATGCAGGTTTTTCTCCTCCAGTTCCCAGATCACTCCTTCCTTCTCTAAACATCACACAACACAACAAACTGTTTAACATTATTAAATAAGAAATACCTATCTATCTATCTATTATATATATATATATATATATATATATATATATATATATATATATATATATATATATATATATATATATATATATATATATATATTCTGCTTTATTTCTAGGTCTAAGGTTTGTGTAGCAGCATGTAAAGTCTCATTGGGTTTGATTTCTTTCCTTTAAATATCATTCATTATTCTCTTATGTATTCACTTCCTCCTCTTTCCTTTCTTTCTCACTTGCTTTTCTTCCCTTCTTTCTTCCTTTCCTACTTCATCTTCTTACCTCCATTTAATTTTCCTCTATTTCATTCCTTTTCCCCTTTTATTACTTCCTATTTTCATTCCTTCCTTCCTTTTTATCTCTTTCATTCCATCTTTCCTTTTTTCTTTCCTTCCTTCCTTCCCTCCTTTTTTCTTTTTAATACCTTCCTTTATTTCATTCATTCATTTCTTCCTTTTTCATTCCTTCCTTTTCAATTTTTTTCATTCTTTCCTGCTTTCATCAGTTGGAATGCATTGATGTGCATCTTTAAAAACGTTTTCCACTGGTTCCTTGTTCTTGCTTTCTTTCTTTTCTTCAGGTCTCAGGTTTGTGTAGTAAAAAATGTATAAACAGAAACGTAAGAATTTATGTTATTTCTTTCTATCCGTTTTGTGTGTGTGTGTGTGTGTGTGTGTGTGTGTGTGTGTGAGATGCACACCTCTGATCAGTCCCTGTTTCTTGTCGAGACACAGGCGCTCTGTTTCAGCGATCTCCATCTTGTTCCGAGTGATGATGCTTTTTAAAGTCGAGTCCAGATAATTACGCTGATCTTCTTTGAACTTTTCCTCCTAACACACACACAATCATTCTCTATAACAGCAGCTCTGACAGTAGTGATTGAATAAATAATTAAATCACCTTTAGTGAGTTATAAAGAGTTTATTCTAATCTTCTGTGATATTTATTATACATCAATAAAACTGTTAAAAGCACATTAATAGAAAACTTTTATTTCTTTTTATTTCATTATTCCTTCTCTTGCTTCATTCTTTATTTCATTCTTACGTTCATTCTTGCTCGTTCCCTTCTTTCTCTTTTGTTTTGCTTAATTCTTTATTTATTTCCTTCTATGGTTATTCAGTTCTTTCTTATCTTGCACATACCTTTCTATCATTTTTTTTGTTATTCTTTTCTTTCTACTTTCCTCATTTTTTACATTTTCTTGCAATTTTATTTATTTTATTTAATTTTATTTTTATTTTTTTTAAATCTTGCCTGCATCTTTTATGCTCTTTCACACACCTCAAAACTTTTTGTCTGCTGGAATTCATTCATGCGGCTCTTTAAATTCTCCTTCCTCTGGTTCCTCGGCAACTTCTCCACTTCATGTTTCACCTGGAACAACACAGACACGTCAGAACAGACACGTCAGAACAGACACGTCAGAACAGACACGTCAGAACGTCACCACAGACACGTCAAAACAGACAGGTCAGAACGTCACCGCAAACAGGTCAGAACGTCACCGCAGACACGTCAGAACAGACAGGTCAGAATGTCACCACAGACACGTCAGAACGTCACCGCAGACACGTCAGAACGTCACCACAGACACGTCAGAACGTCACCACAGACACGTCAGAACAGACACGTCAGAATGTCACCACAGACACGTCAGAACGTCACCGCAGACACGTCAGAACAGACACGTCAGAACGTCACCACAGACACGTCAGAACGTCACCACAGACACGTCAGAACAGACAGGTCAGAACGTCACCGCAAACACGTCAGAACAGACACGTCAGAACGTCACCGCAGACACGTCAGAACGTCACCACAGACACGTCAGAACAGACAGGTCAGAACGTCACCGCAGACACGTCAGAACGTCACCACAGACACGTCAGAATGTCACCACAGACACGTCAGAACAGACAGGTCAGAATGTCACCACAGACACGTCAGAACGTCACCGCAGACACGTCAGAACGTCACCACAGACACGTCAGAATGTCACCACAGACACGTCAGAACAGACAGGTCAGAATGTCACCACAGACACGTCAGAACGTCACCGCAGACACGTCAGAACG
Source organism: Ictalurus punctatus (assembly GCF_001660625.3). NCBI lineage: Eukaryota > Metazoa > Chordata > Actinopteri > Siluriformes > Ictaluridae > Ictalurus > Ictalurus punctatus. The sequence goes on along the minus strand of NC_030433.2, from coordinate 8,642,503 downwards.
TCACCACAGACACGTCAGAACAGACAGGTCAGAACGTCACCGCAGACACGTCAGAACGTCACCGCAGACACGTCAGAACGTCACGTCAGAACATCACCGCAGACACGTCAGAACAGACACGTCAGAACAGACACGTCAGACGTCAGAACGTCACCACAGACACGTCAGAACAGACACGTCAGACGTCAGAACGTCACCACAGACACGTCAGAACAGACAGGTCAGAATGTCACCACAGACACGTCAGAATGTCACCACAGACACGTCAGAACGTCACCACAGACACGTCAGAACGTCACCACAGACACGTCAGAACAGACAGGTCAGAACGTCACCACAGACACATCAGAACGTCACGTCAGAACGTCACCACAGACACGTCAGAACAGACAGGTCAGAACGTCACCACAGACACGTCAGAACAGACAGGTCAGAACGTCACCACAGACACGTCAGAACGTCACCACAGACACGTCAGAACAGACAGGTCAGAATGTCACCACAGACACGTCAGAACGTCACCACAGACACGTCAGAACGTCACCACAGACACGTCAGAACGTCACCACAGACACGTCAGAACGTCACCACAGACACGTCAGAACGTCACCACAGACACGTCAGAACGTCACCACAGACACGTCAGAACAGACAGGTCAGAACGTCACCGCAGACACGTCAGAACGTCACCACAGACACGTCAGAACAGACAGGTCAGAACGTCACCACAGACACGTCAGAACGTCACCGCAGACACGTCAGAACGTCACCACAGACACGTCAGAACAGACAGGTCAGAACGTCACCGCAGACACGTCAGAACAGACACATCAGAACGTCACCACAGACACGTCAGAACAGACAGGTCAGAACGTCACCGCAGACACGTCAGAACAGACAGGTCAGAACGTCACCACAGACACGTCAGAACGTCACCACAGACACGTCAGAACAGACAGGTCAGAACGTCACCGCAGACACGTCAGAACGTCACGTCAGAACGTCACCGCAGACACGTCAGAACAGACACGTCAGAACGTCACCACAGACAGGTCAGAACAGACACGTCAGAACGTCACCACAGACACGTCAGAACGTCACGTCAGAACGTCACCGCAGACACGTCAGAACGTCACCACAGACACATCAGAACAGACAGGTCAGAATGTCACCACAGACACGTCAGAACGTCACCACAGACACGTCAGAACAGACAGGTCAGAACAGAAACGTCAGAACGTCACCACAGACACGTCAGAACAGACAGGTCAGAATGTCACCACAGACACGTCAGAACGTCACCGCAGACACGTCACCGCAGACAGGTCAGAACGTCACCACAGACACGTCAGAACAGACAGGTCAGAACGTCACCGCAGACACGTCAGAACAGACACGTCAGAACGTCACCACAGACACGTCAGAACAGACACGTCAGAACGTCACCACAGACACGTCAGAACGTCACCACAGACACGTCAGAACGTCACCACAGACACGTCAGAACAGACAGGTCAGAATGTCACCACAGACACGTCAGAACAGACAGGTCAGAATGTCACCACAGACACATCAGAACGTCACCACAGACAGGTCAGAACAGACAGGTCAGAACGTCACCACAGACACGTCAGAACAGACAGGTCAGAATGTCACCACAGACACGTCAGAACGTCACCACAGACACGTCAGAACAGACAGGTCAGAATGTCACCACAGACACGTCAGAACGTCACCGCAGACACGTCAGAACAGACACGTCAGAACGTCACCACAGACACGTCAGAACAGACAGGTCAGAACGTCACCACAGACACGTCAGAACAGACAGGTCAGAAAGTCACCACAGACACGTCAGAACGTCACCGCAGACACGTCAGAACGTCACGTCAGAACGTCACCGCAGACACGTCAGAACGTCACCACAGACAGGTCAGAATGTCACCACAGACACGTCAGAACAGACAGGTCAGAATGTCACCACAGACACGTCAGAACAGACAGGTCAGAATGTCACCACAGACACGTCAGAACGTCACCACAGACACGTCAGAACAGACAGGTCAGAATGTCACCACAGACACGTCAGAACATCACCGCAGACACGTCAGAACGTCACCACAGACACGTCAGAACGTCACCACAGACACGTCAGAACAGACACGTCAGAACGTCACCACAGACACATCAGAACAGACACGTCAGAACGTCACCACAGACACGTCAGAACGTCACCGCAGACACGTCAGAACAGACACGTCAGAACGTCACCACAGACACGTCAGAACAGACAGGTCAGAATGTCACCACAGACACGTCAGAACGTCACCGCAGACACGTCAGAACAGACACGTCAGAACGTCACCACAGACACGTCAGAACAGACAGGTCAGAACGTCACCACAGACACGTCAGAACGTCACCGCAGACACGTCAGAACGTCACGTCAGAACGTCACCGCAGACACGTCAGAACGTCACCACAGACAGGTCAGAACGTCACCACAGACACGTCAGAACGTCACCACAGACACGTCAGAACAGACACGTCAGAACGTCACCACAGACACGTCAGAACAGACAGGTCAGAATGTCACCACAGACACGTCAGAACGTCACCACAGACACGTCAGAACGTCACCACAGACACGTCAGAACGTCACCACAGACACGTCAGAACAGACAGGTCAGAACGTCACCGCAGACACGTCAGAACAGACACATCAGAACGTCACCACAGACACGTCAGAACAGACAGGTCAGAACGTCACCGCAGACACGTCAGAACAGACAGGTCAGAACGTCACCACAGACACGTCAGAACGTCACCACAGACACGTCAGAACAGACAGGTCAGAACGTCACCGCAGACACGTCAGAACGTCACGTCAGAACGTCACCGCAGACACGTCAGAACAGACACGTCAGAACGTCACCACAGACAGGTCAGAACAGACACGTCAGAACGTCACCACAGACACGTCAGAACGTCACGTCAGAACGTCACCGCAGACACGTCAGAACGTCACCACAGACACATCAGAACAGACAGGTCAGAATGTCACCACAGACACGTCAGAACGTCACCACAGACACGTCAGAACAGACAGGTCAGAACAGAAACGTCAGAACGTCACCACAGACACGTCAGAACAGACAGGTCAGAATGTCACCACAGACACGTCAGAACGTCACCGCAGACACGTCACCGCAGACAGGTCAGAACGTCACCACAGACACGTCAGAACAGACAGGTCAGAACGTCACCGCAGACACGTCAGAACAGACACGTCAGAACGTCACCACAGACACGTCAGAACAGACACGTCAGAACGTCACCACAGACACGTCAGAACGTCACCACAGACACGTCAGAACGTCACCACAGACACGTCAGAACAGACAGGTCAGAATGTCACCACAGACACGTCAGAACAGACAGGTCAGAATGTCACCACAGACACATCAGAACGTCACCACAGACAGGTCAGAACAGACAGGTCAGAACGTCACCACAGACACGTCAGAACAGACAGGTCAGAATGTCACCACAGACACGTCAGAACGTCACCGCAGACACGTCAGAACAGACACGTCAGAACGTCACCACAGACACGTCAGAACAGACAGGTCAGAATGTCACCACAGACACGTCAGAACGTCACCGCAGACACGTCAGAACAGACACGTCAGAACGTCACCACAGACACGTCAGAACAGACAGGTCAGAACGTCACCACAGACACGTCAGAACAGACAGGTCAGAAAGTCACCACAGACACGTCAGAACGTCACCGCAGACACGTCAGAACGTCACGTCAGAACGTCACCGCAGACACGTCAGAACGTCACCACAGACAGGTCAGAATGTCACCACAGACACGTCAGAACGTCACCACAGACACATCAGAACAGACAGGTCAGAATGTCACCACAGACACGTCAGAACGTCACCACAGACACGTCAGAACAGACAGGTCAGAATGTCACCACAGACACGTCAGAACATCACCGCAGACACGTCAGAACGTCACCACAGACACGTCAGAACGTCACCACAGACACGTCAGAACAGACACGTCAGAACGTCACCACAGACACATCAGAACAGACACGTCAGAACGTCACCACAGACACGTCAGAACGTCACCGCAGACACGTCAGAACAGACACGTCAGAACGTCACCACAGACACGTCAGAACAGACAGGTCAGAATGTCACCACAGACACGTCAGAACGTCACCGCAGACACGTCAGAACAGACACGTCAGAACGTCACCACAGACACGTCAGAACAGACAGGTCAGAACGTCACCACAGACACGTCAGAACATCACCGCAGACACGTCAGAACGTCACGTCAGAACGTCACCGCAGACACGTCAGAACGTCACCACAGACAGGTCAGAACGTCACCACAGACACGTCAGAACGTCACCACAGACACGTCAGAACAGACACGTCAGAACGTCACCGCAGACACGTCAGAACGTCACGTCAGAACGTCACCGCAGACACGTCAGAACAGACACGTCAGAACGTCACCACAGACACGTCAGAACAGACAGGTCAGAATGTCACCACAGACACGTCAGAACGTCACCACAGACACGTCAGAACAGACAGGTCAGAATGTCACCACAGACACGTCAGAACGTCACCACAGACACGTCAGAACAGACAGGTCAGAACAGACACGTCAGAACGTCACGTCAGAACGTCACCACAGACACGTCAGAACAGACACGTCAGAACGTCACCACAGACACGTCAGAACAGACAGGTCAGAACAGACACGTCAGAACGTCACCACAGACACGTCAGAACAGACAGGTCAGAATGTCACCACAGACACGTCAGAACGTCACCGCAGACACGTCACCGCAGACACGTCAGAACGTCACCACAGACACGTCAGAACGTCACCACAGACACGTCAGAACAGACAGGTCAGAACGTCACCGCAGACACGTCAGAACAGACACGTCAGAACGTCACCACAGACACGTCAGAACAGACACGTCAGAACGTCACCACAGACACGTCAGAACGTCACCACAGACACGTCAGAACAGACAGGTCAGAACGTCACCACAGACACGTCAGAACGTCACCACAGACACGTCAGAACAGACAGGTCAGAATGTCACCACAGACACGTCAGAACAGACAGGTCAGAATGTCACCACAGACACGTCAGCACGTCACCACAGACACGTCAGAACGTCACCACAGACACGTCAGAACGTCACCACAGACACGTCAGAACAGACACGTCAGAACGTCACCACAGACACGTCAGAACGTCACCGCAGACACGTCAGAACAGACAGGTCAGAACGTCACCGCAGACACGTCAGAACAGACAGGTCAGAACGTCACCACAGACACGTCAGAACAGACACGTCAGAACGTCACCGCAGACACGTCAGAACAGACAGGTCAGAATGTCACCACAGACACGTCACAACAGACACGTCAGAACAGACAGGTCAGAACGTCACCACAGACACGTCAGAACGTCACCGCAGACAGGTCAGAACGTCACCGCAGACAGGTCAGAACAGACAGGTCAGAACGTCACGTCAGAACGTCACCGCAGACACGCCAGAACGTCACCGCAGACACGTCAGAACAGACAGGTCAGAACGTCACCGCAGACACGTCAGAACAGACAGGTCAGAACGTCACCACAGACACGTCAGAACAGACAGGTCTGAACGTCACCACAGACACGTCAGAACGTCACCACAGACACGTCAGAACAGACACGTCAGAACGTCCCCACAGACACGTCAGAACAGACACGTCAGAACGTCACCACAGACAGGTCAGAACGTCACCACAGACAGGTCAGAACAGACAGGTCAGAACGTCACCACAGACACGTCACCACAGACACGTCAGAACAGACAGGTCAGAACGTCACCACAGACACGTCAGAACAGACAGGTCTGAACGTCACCACAGACACGTCAGAACAGACAGGTCTGAATGTCACCACAGACACGTCAGAACGTCAGAACAGACAGGTCAGAACGTCACCACAGACAGGTCAGAACGTCACCACAGACACGTCAGAACAGACAGGTCTGAACGTCACCACAGACACGTCAGAACGTCAGAACAGACACGTCAGAACGTCACCACAGACAGGTCAGAACGTCACCACAGACACGTCAGAACGTCACCACAGACAGGTCAGAACGTCACCACAGACACGTCAGAACGTCACCACAGACAGGTCAGAACAGACACGTCAGAACGTCACCGCAGACACGTCAGAACGTCACGTCAGAACGTCACCGCAGACATGTCAGAACAGACACGTCAGAACGTCACCACAGACACGTCAGAACAGACAGGTCAGAATGTCACCACAGACACGTCAGAACGTCACCACAGACACGTCAGAACAGACAGGTCAGAATGTCACCACAGACACGTCAGAACGTCACCACAGACACGTCAGAACAGACAGGTCAGAACGTCACCACAGACACGTCAGAACAGACACGTCAGAACGTCACCGCAGACACGTCAGAACAGACAGGTCAGAATGTCACCACAGACACGTCACAACAGACACGTCAGAACAGACAGGTCAGAACGTCACCACAGACACGTCAGAACGTCACCGCAGACAGGTCAGAACGTCACCGCAGACACGTCAGAACAGACAGGTCAGAACGTCACGTCAGAACGTCACCGCAGACACGCCAGAACGTCACCGCAGACACGTCAGAACAGACAGGTCAGAACGTCACCGCAGACACGTCAGAACAGACAGGTCAGAACGTCACCACAGACACGTCAGAACAGACAGGTCTGAACGTCACCACAGACACGTCAGAACGTCACCACAGACACGTCAGAACAGACAGGTCAGAACGTCACCACAGACACGTCAGAACAGACACGTCAGAACGTCACCACAGACAGGTCAGAACGTCACCACAGACAGGTCAGAACAGACAGGTCAGAACGTCACCACAGACACGTCACCACAGACACGTCAGAACAGACAGGTCAGAACGTCACCACAGACACGTCAGAACAGACAGGTCTGAACGTCACCACAGACACGTCAGAACAGACAGGTCTGAACGTCACCACAGACACGTCAGAACGTCAGAACAGACAGGTCAGAACGTCACCACAGACAGGTCAGAACGTCACCACAGACACGTCAGAACAGACAGGTCTGAACGTCACCACAGACACGTCAGAACGTCAGAACAGACACGTCAGAACGTCACCACAGACAGGTCAGAACGTCACCACAGACAGGTCAGAACGTCACCACAGACAGGTCAGAACATCACCAACGTTCATCACTTTTTCTACAGCTCCACCCTCAATCAGTACAGCTCACAGTTCCCAGCTTCAGCCCCAGAGTGGGTTATAAGCAGGCCCATGGTTCTTGTGGTCATCGGTGACTCACCTCCTTCTTACGCTGTTTCATCTGCTCCTGGAATCGGTGTAGCGCTCGCTCCTGCTCCGCCCGAATTCGTTTGCTCTCCTCGCGCAGACCCATGGCGTGCTCCAGCTCCATCTTCTCTATCGTCTGCTTCTGCTGCTTCTCCAAGTTCTCTAGCTCTGTGTCGAAGAACTTCTTCTTTGCCTGCAAGAGCAGACCACCACATACACAAACTTTTTGTATTTAAAAAAAAAAATCTGTCACTTTCTCTCTTTTCTTTTCATGTTTTTTGTTCTTTCTGTCCTGCTTATTACTTACCATTTGTTTGTTTGTTTCTTTTCTTAGCCCTTTCTTCTAGTTACTGTTCTTTCTCTTCTTCTTTCTTTGTATCTTGCTTTCTTTCCTTCTTACTGACTGTTTTTCTTTTCTCATTCTATTATCTGTGCTTCTATTCTTTTTTCCCCCCGTTCAATTTTTCTTTTCTTCACTTGCTTATTTACTCATTCTCTCACTCTCTTATTCCATTTTCCTTTATTATTCATGTCGTGTATAAATAAGTAATATAAATATAAAGTTATGTTGCTCTGTAAGTAACTCTGTGACAGATCAGACTTGATTGGTTACAGAATCGGATCAGGTTTGTTCTGTGGATGCTGAGCCGGTGATACAGGATACTGGATCAGAACCGTCTCTAATCTAAGTTGTTTCACACTTAATAATTGATGGTTTTTGTGTGTCCGGCCACTTTATTAGGAACATGCTCATTCATGCAATTGGTAAATGAATGTAGTGTGTGTGTTTTCTCACGTTCATCTCCTGGTCGAAGCGTCTCTGCATGAGCTCTCTCTGAGTCTCCAGTTTAGAGTTTAGGACAGACAGAGCACGATGTTCCTCCTTCTGGATCAGACGCAGCTCTCTCAGCTCCTGTCGCCTATACACACACACACACACTAAATCTCAGAACAGTAATATTCTGACTGACGGCTCCTTAGTATTTTGCTCAGTGTAGGCTTCAGAAATTCTGATTATTTTGTTATGGTTATTGTTCGAGACGTGACGGCACGCGTTCACTTCACTGTCACACACACATTGTGTGTGCTCCTCTGTCAATCAGAGCTGCTGATGAGAGCGAATTTCTCCTACAGAACTCGTCTGATGATTCACTCGTTTCTCACTGAACTCTCCAAAAAAAGTTCACAAGAATAAACTCACACTGATTCACACACCAGGCAAAAGGAAGAAATAAAAAGAGTGGAGAGAAAAAAAATGAGAAGAAAAGGAAAGGTGAAATGAGAAGAGGAAAGAAAAGATAATAGGAGAGAAAAGAAGAGAAGAACACCATAAAATGAGAAAAGTGGGAACAAAAAGATGAGAAAAATGCAAATGTCAGAAGGCTTAAAAAGAGAAATAAAAGAGAGATAAGAAAGGAAACAAAAAGAAAAGAAATGAAAAGAAGAGAAAAATAAAGAATAGAAGAAAAGAGAAAAGAAGAGATGAGAAGAAAAAGAGATTTAAAAAAGAAGGAAAGGAAGCAAAAGAGAAGACGAAAGAAACAAAAGAAGAGAAACAAAACAGAACAAATGAATAAGAAAGGTGAAAAAGATGAAAAGGAGGAAAAAGAAGGTGAGGAGAAATGAAGAAAATAAAGAGATGAAGAGAAGGGAAGAAAAAGAAGAGAATGAGAAGAGAAGAAAATGAAGAAAAAAGATGGAGAAGAGAAGAAGAAAATAAGAAGGGAATAGAAGAGAAGAGAAGAAGAGGTTATGAGTGTCACCACTAGATGGCAGTAAAGTCTATAAGACTGAAAGGGAAAATAAAAGTTTGTATGAACATTTTTTTGTTGTTAGCAATAACAATATAAAACTGATCATCTACATATCTATCCATTTGTTTTTTTAAAGCTGAAATATTATTCTAAACGACACGACTGGACTTTAAAACTTTACTTCTAATTTTATTTTCATGTATTTTTTTTCTTCAGTTTTGAAGTGAACTGAAGAGTGGAATAACCGGAGCAGGTAAACAACCAGAACATGTAAACAAAACTCTCTCTCTCCTGCGAATTATTTATAAATAATTCAGGTTTATCGTTTCTGGATTCTCATTAAAATATGCATTTTTTCCTCATTGGATAACAATTAGTATTTTTAATAGTGTATAAATATATCATTTATTTAATATCAAGGGTGTCGATAATTTTGCCCCAAACATTTGAAGAAAAAAAAGGATGTAATAATATTTTTTTAACGTATGCATTACATTTTAATTAGTGTTAGGCATCTATTTTTTTTTTAATAAAAGGTGCCAATATTTCCCCCTCTCTCCCTCTCTCTCCCCTGTGCTCTAATGTGAGAGGACGGGAAGTCAAACAAGATGCCGAAAATAGATTATTTACTCAGAGCTCTCTGACGAGAGGAGAAGAGAAAAGAGAGTTGAAGAGGAGAGGGGGAAAACGGAGGGGACGGAAACGCAGAGGATGAAAGAAAAGAAGAAGAAGTGAAGCACAAAGTAGAAGAGAGGAGAGGAAAAGGAGGGAAACAAAGGAGAAGATCAGATATGAGGAAAGAGATGAAGAAAGAGAAGAACACATAGGAAAGGGAAGAAGAGTGTGGGGGAGAGGGGAAAGAGAAGAAAGGGTAAAAACATGAGAAGATGAAGGTAAACAACAGAAGAACAAAAGAGAGGAGAAGGATAGTGAAAAGAAAACGAGGGGAAAAAAGAAACAAAAAACAAAGTGTGTGTGTGTGTGTGTGTGTGTGTGTGTGTGTATACCTGAGGAATCTCATCTCCTCGTCCTTCTTCTCATCTTCTCCGATGATCTTGGACGTTGTGACGCTCACCTCCACACCATCCACCACATACTTACGAGTGCGCTTCAGAGTGCGTCTGTAAAACAGAGCATCCTACACACACACACACACACACACACACACACACACACACTTTAAATACAGCAAAAAGTAAGCAGAGAAAGTTTGTAAACCAGAGTTCATTCTCCAATACTGAATATGAACTTCGTGGTCACCATGGCGACTGAATCCGTTTAAATGTTTGTCACGTCACGTAAAATGGAAGAGGTGTAATAAATAGGTGACTTTTATTATGCAGTGTTTAACATATGCGTGCACACACACACTTCTTTCTCTCTCTCTCTACATCTCACTGTCTCTCTCTTACGGTCCTTTACTTTTTTCCCCACAAATCCATTTCTCCCAAATGCCTTATTGTGTTAAAGCCGGTGCCTTCTGTGTGTTCATAGTCAGTGTGTGTGTGTGTGTGTGTGAGAGAGAGCGAGAGAGAGCGAGAGAGCGAGAGAGCGAGAGAGAGAGAGAGAGAGAGAGAGAGAGAGAGAGAGAGAAGAGAGTGTTTCTGAACTAGAACTCTATTCATTAAGCAGAGCAAGTCACTGGGAATACACTCATATTTTCCAGAGTACTCTTCAGTACTTGAGTGCATCAGTATCTCTCTCAAACACACACATACACACAGTCTCTATTGTCTCTGTATTGACATAACTGTTGCATACAATATTACAGAAGGATTTATTCCATGTAAAATCCCTTTTCCCTTCCCCTCTATTTTTCGGTCCTCTCTGTCCATCCATCCTCTCTGTCCTCTGTCTGTCTTTCTGTCCGTCCACCTGTACTCGGTCTGTCCTCTCTGTTTGCTTACAGTTCCTTTATTTAAACAGCAGTGTGTTGTGTGTTTATTCAGCTGCTTCTACAGACTCGTAGCTTCCAGCACTGAGGTGACAACGAGAGAGAGAGGGTGAGAGAGAGAGAATTAGAGAGACAGAGACACACCGAGAGAGAGTGAGACCCAAATCTTCCTGATCCATTTCATTTACATCACGGCGCTGCTGAGTTCTGGACTGTGATTGGGTCTGCAGGTGTTGATTAGTTTTCTATAACAGCAGCTCTGACAGTAGTGCAGCAGTAATGCAATAGTATATAAACACCGTAGATATAAACACTGCCGGGTGGAACTTTAGTAGAATTTACACTGATGTGTTTTCACCAGGAAAACACATCAGTGTTTCACACACACACACACCCCATCTCCTCTGTTTGGTCATTTCCAGAGCAAACACCTCGACTCAATAGCTCTACTGTACTGTTGGAGCCCCGAAGTCTGAACCTCTACCCACACACCATCACTGCTACATCTCCTGTACTGTGTGTTATAATTACCCCTGAGATGAATACACACTCACCACAATCTGCTTTAACAATTTTAACACAATTCTCACGTTTAAACCGCATTATGTTAATTCAAATAAGGAAGTATTAAAGTCCATACAAAACAGCTCGAGTGTCCTGATTCGATTCAGTTTCTTTGACGTTTGAAACGGGAAGTCAGTGTGACTGTGTGCTGAAGTGCCTGAACAGCCAATAACGTTCGGTTTACGCCACGCCCCCACCCAATCTAAACCAACCTCACGGTAGATTAGCTCACGTTAAGTATTTGTCAGAACCTTCACCCACCCACACCTGTCCTCTTCACCAGTCCTTTTCACCTGTCTTCTTTAATTAACCAGGACAACTTTAATCCTATACGACGATATAAAGACCAGTATATAAAATCAGCACGGTCCATCATTCTGAGGTAGGTAGTGACATTCCAGCATTGATAATTAAACCCTCCTCCGCCCTCTTCCTAATTAACAAACTCCACCCATTAATTCTCCATTGGAAAAGGGAACAGTGTGCATGAAAAACCGTGGCCAAAAACACACCGATCAAGTTTATTGCTACTACTGGAGAGCAAGACACACCCCCAGGGGCAGGGTTTATACGCACTAGAGAGTATTTAATTGGACGAACACAAGACTAGTGCAGGATGTGTCATCCAAGAACTTTCAATCATTTGCACGGAAGTGACAACCTATAAAATTAAATACACAAATATGTCCGAAACTATTTTTTGTATCCAGACAGACACACACACACACACACGCACACACACACACGCACACACACACACGCACACACACACACGCACACACACACACGCACACACACACACACGCACACACGCACACACACACACACGCACACACACACACACGCACACACACACACACGCACACACACACACACGCACACACACACACACACACACGCACACACACACACGCACACACACACACGCACACACACACACGCACACACACACACGCACACACACACACGCACACACACACACGCACACACACACACGCACACACACACACGCACACACACACACGCACACACACACACGCACACACACACACACTTACCCGTGCAGTGACAGAGATGCTGTCTCTATTCCCCGTGGAGCTCAGGCTGATGTCGAGATTCTCAGACGCCTGACTCCCCGAGTCCGAGCAACGTTTGTTCAACTTCCCGTGAGCGTGAGGCAGAACGTCAGCTTCCTGTTCAGGCTTTCCATACGTACTTCCACTCCGCACTACCAGGGGGAGACTCGATGTCTCGCTCTCATCCTTGGCTCTGCCCTCTTGCTCCTCGTGCTCTTCCGGCTCCGCCATTTTGAGGATGGGGACCGGCGACGACGGCGACTCGCACTCGTATTCCAGAGGCTCCGCCCCTTTTCCTTCCTCCTCCGACGTCGGTGTGCTTTTTCCATCCTCGATCCCCGAATCCAAGCTGGAAGGTTTGTCCCGGTCCTGGTCGGAGAGCTTCTTCTCCAGTTTCAGCGGCTCGGCGTCGATGGGACTCTCCGGGAGAGGCGTGTGGTCGCCTTCTAAACTAGTCTGACTCGTTTCTGAGGGATCTTTCCCCGGACGCTGGAGGAAGGAGAGAAAATATTTCAGCTATGAAGGCTACAAATTAAACGTGACATAAATCTAGAAGTGAAAACTTCCTCATTCCATCAATGAGAATAACTGCTCAGCAGTAGAATAAGGATGTACATAAATACTTTATGTACGTAATCAAAACACAATGTTTATAAAGCGCTTTATTAGAGTTAAACAGCAATTAAAGCTGGAATGCGAAACATTCCGTCGAAACCTAAACACCCATGTCTTTCACTCAACACCCGTGAACACGTCCAAACCTTCACATCAAAAAGACGCTCATCATCGACACACGAACCGCACGCACGCACACCTGTACCTGCCTGTAAACAAGCCGACGCCAAATTTAAAAACTCCAAGCAGTGTGTTGTGTGTATTCGGACTTCGGAATTTGGTCTAATAAGAGTTTGATTGATTGTGAAAAATGGAGTGTTCCAAAATCAAATAAATGACACATCAAGTATTGTATCAAGATTTGTGTCTTCTGAAGTCATTAACAGAGATTATTATCATACACAATTTGAACCAACAACGTTGGGGTTTTTGTTGGTTTTGTTTTTAAAGAACTTCAGCACCTCTAATGACAAAAAACAAACTCAAGCTTAATCCAATCATTCTGTTTATTTATTGATTTATTTATATCATTTATATTTAACAGATCAGGTTAAAAATATTTTTGATATAAAATTAAGGAACGGCCTTTTCTATTTCCATTATTTTTGTAAACAAATTATTAAAAGCTTAAAATTTCAGAAGCAAGACATCTAAAGTGCTGGCATTGTGTTATTGTGTGTGTTTATATATATATATATATATATATATATATATATATATATATATATATATATATATATATATATATATATATATATAAAATTGTTTTTATTCAAGGTTCTCAGAGTGAAATGGCAAGGAGATATTCAAGGTTCTCAGAGTGAAATGGCAAGGAGATTTAAAATAGCGCTTTGTACAGAGACGCCGAGTTGGGTGGGACGAGCCGAGCACCAATTCAACCACAATAGGTTAAAGGAAGTGTTACACAATATGTGAGAGAGAGAGAGAGAGAGAGAGAGAGAGCACGCAAGAGAAACTGATGTGTGTGTGGTCTGTTGGCTGTTTTCCCCACTTTATTTTCATACATCTCCAAATTTATCTTCAAATGGCTCAGTGTTCCTGTTTGATATAGCGTGCTGACTCAATTCATCAGTTAAGTAGGAACAATTCCTAATCCAACCTTTGACCTCGACTTAACCAGGTCATATTTAGCACTTCAGGCTCCCAACAGCTGACTTTGACACACTTATTAATGTTTAAAATAGCAGGAGTTCATTTTACTCATTAATTTGTGTTTAAAATCATGTTGACTTGGACCACTGACAGAGCTGGGCGATATGATACAACATCAGTATCTTGATAGATGATGTCACAATACACTTCTCTGAGATATCTCCAGTATAGTGATATCTTAAAAAAATAAAAATAAATAAATAAAAAACTGAATTGCTTTATAAACTTTAATTAAAAGCAGCTGATCTTATGGTAATATTTCATACTGAATCCTTCTTGTTAATTGTTTGTGTATTTTTGTATCAATATTTTTAAATAATTGATTTTTCTAGTCTTCCTCAGATTTAGCCTTGAAATTTTTTTTTTTTTTTTCTTTTTTAAATATTCCTGTTCTGCTGGCAGTTTATTAACAAACCTTTATATCCTGAATTGTAGAAATGTCTGAGTATCGCAATGTGATATTTCTGTTAAATCGCACAGCCATAATCACAGACCTCTGATACTCGGACAACCCAAGACGACTTTTTTCTTGGCATTCTGGCTTTTAAATAGTTTATTTGAAATGCAGCCCTTCTGCCCAATCGCCCCAAGACGTGTTGCTCGGAGGTTTTAACCCCCGGACCACTGATTTGAAACTCAGCCCTTTGACCCCATCGTTTCAACTCCTGTGAGTAAATTTGGAACACAGACCTCTGAGCCACACGTTTTGGTCAAGGGCCAAAGTCACGAGTCAGCACTCTTGTTTTGGGAATTCTGTGCTCCCTACTAGTCCAAATGGAACAGAAACTCTGAGTGAGTGAGTGAGTGAGTGAGTGAGTGAGGGGAGTGAGGGGAGTGAGGGGAGTGAGGGGAGTGAGGGGAGTGAGTGAGGGGAGTGAGGGGAGTGAGGGAGAAACAGGAAAAGAGAAGCACTTACAGCTGTGATGTCATGATTCTCGTCCTCGTCCGCTTCCTCGTTGCTGTCCTCTTCCATCTCCTCCATCACTTCAGCTTTGGCTTCAGCCACCAACTCCATCAGAGGACGATTCGTCTTCACTGAGCTCACAAAGGGGTGCTGAGACACAAAGTGACAGAAAGAAGACAGAAAGAGGACAGGGTTTACAACAGGAACACAGACTGGGTCCCAAACCACAGCCTACACAGGTCGGCCTCATCCCAAATGCCAGGTCTCAGCTAGGTCTTAGCCATGTACTCGCTAGGTCCTAACCAGGTCGTAGCAAGAAGGTCTTATCCTGTTTCTATCAAGGTCATAGCCAGATCCTAGCCTTATTTCTGAATGGTCTTAACCAGTTTAGACAGATCCTAACCATTTCCTATCCAAGTCCTAGACAGTTCCTAACCATTTCCTAGGCAAGTCTTAGACAGGTCTCAGCCGGTTCCTAGACTAATTTTTTGCCTGGTCTTAACCAGTTAATGGACAGGCCTTAACCAGAGATAAGTGACTGCAGCCATCACACAATTTCAAACTTCCATAATCAGTATACATGAGCTAAAGGATGCATGTGATTGGCTAGTGTCACCCTGATCAACAGTCTGACTGACATCCGAAATCACAAACTCTTATTTTGAGATGTCTAGAAAGAGACTACTGCCAAAACTGCACTATAACAAAAGTCATAGTTGTCTGGCTAGAGCGGTTAGCATTAGTGTGATTAGTAGTAAACAAACACTGGCGACAACATGTGGGCGGAGCCTCCAAGAACGTCATGAGCCCTTTTATCTCCTAATTGTCCAGAACACACACAGTGAAAATGGCTCGGGTCAGCAGAATACAGGGTGTGATGAAAAACAATGCTCGGTTGGTACACAGGTATGAAGCAGAGTCTCTCACATACACACACACACACACACACACACACACACACACACACACACACAAAGAGCTGTGAAAGCAGAAGTGTAGCGGAGAGAGGAAAAATAATGTTCATCCATTATTCATCCCCTCTGCACGCGGGCTAATTGAATGAGTCCAGCTGGTGAAGGTGAAGCGCATGTGAGAGTGAGAGAGGAACATAATGAGACCCACAGGAACCACAGGAACCCTCGCTGCAGCTCAAACATCTTCAATTCACGTCTCCACTCACTCCACTTACACTGATCACAAACCGGGGACAATAACAAACAGGAGATTAAATGACGGTACGAGTTTATGCTCAGACTGTCTTATAGGACATTTACTAGAGTTTCTATTTGAACTGCAAAAATGAAGTAAGATTTATTTATAAAGCGAATTTAAACAAACTGCTTAAAGTTAACTGAAGTGCTGTATAGTGAATAAAATAAAATCGCACAATATAATAAAAAAATAACACAAAGCCAGACAAACAAATTGCAACACACACAAGTAAATAATCAGTTCCAGATAAAAGTCTGTAATCCGTGAACAGAACCTGTTCGGACCTCTGCGTGAGGTAACGGGTTTAATGGATGGTGTTTTCATGTCTAGAGGAAACCACATGATCACTTCCTGTTAGCCTTCTACTGCTTTCTGAAATACACACAGAGGAAAAGCTCGTTCTGAGTCGCTGCTTCATGACCTACTTTCAAATCAACACTACTTTATTCTCCATCACACTAATGTTGCTAACAACTAACTGAGGTTTATGGCCACCAGTTTATCATGGAGAATACGGCACACATCAGAAGAGAGAGTGTTCACAGAGACCAAGTCAAATTAATGCTTCAGGTACGTTTTGTTTTCACACTGCAAAGAGAGAGAGAGAGAGAGAGAGAGAGAGAGAGAGAGAGAGAGAGAGAGAGAGAGAGAGAAAGACACAAACAAATAAAGTGAGCACAAGAGAGACAGAGAAAGAAAGACACAAAGTGAGCAAGAGAGAAAAGAAATAAAGAAAGACATAAAAGGGGAGTGAGAGTATAACAGAGAGAAAGAAAAAGAGAAACAGAATGCCAAATAAATAAGTAAATAGATAAATTGACAAAGAAAGACAAAGTGAGCAAAAGAGAGAAAAAGAAAGAAAGAAAGAAAGAAAGAAAGAAAGAAAGTGAGCGAGAGAGAAAGAAATAAAGAGAGACACACATAAATAAAGGTGGGCAAGCAAGAGACAGAAAGAAAGAAAAAAGAAAGAAAGAACAACACAGTAAGCAAGAGAGAGAAAAGAAAGAAAGAAAAAGTAAGCAAGAGAGAAAGAAAGAAAAAAGAAAGGCAGAAACATAAAAAGGGAGTGGGAGTGTAACAGAGATAAAGATATAAAGAGAAACAGAATGCCAAATAAATAAGCAAATAAATAGATAGATTGAGAAAGAAAGAAAGAAAAAAAGAAAGAAATGAAACAGATGATCTGCTAACTCTGCTTTGTTCGTTACTGACTGATGCTGCAAACTATCCGAGCTCATGTATGTTAACATCTGGAACACGGCGACAACCACAACAAAAGACCGACTTGAAGCCTTCGCTTTTACACACACACACACACACACACACACACACACACACACACACACACACACACAAGAGCAGACATTTACCATCTGTTAGCCTGTACCTGACCGCGGCATCCCGTCATCACACACAGTCCTGTTAACACTCTACCTTCATACACACACAGTCTGCTTCACATTCAGCAGTTACGTACACTCGCCTCTGAAACTGAACACTACTGAAACCTGTGTTTAGCTGTAATTAATATTCCCACTCAGTTTAAAAAAAAAAAAAAATCAATAATATTTAAATATCTCTACTATTTAACATTGATGGAGGGAGTCTCCAGTTTCAGTGCTTTGTAACAGTCAGTGGTAAAGCTGTAACTAAATTTATAGCTGCTATAATGTAAGTGACAACAGGAACTAACCTGTTCACAGAACACTAAACGTAACTAAATGGTTAAAAAAATAAAAGTATGACGTGTTCTTTAATAAATGAACATTTCTAGGTTGCTGTGGTGTAAGAGGAATAAAACACTGGGGTGCATGTTATAGGAAAATAAAACCGCTGAAAGATCTTCCTGACAAAGAATAGAGTAGAACCCAGCTGAAGTGTTTCCTTTCTTCTTTCTCTCCTCAGAAAGAAAGAAAATATGCAAATTACCGTCATTCCTTCCATCCTCCAAACCTAAACAGGAAGTGATGACGCCCACTTTAACTGAACTCAAACTGGAGGCTGGGACTCGAGCATATCGAACACATTCACTCTCTGTTTTACCCCCTTATTCAGCACTGTGTGAGTGTGTGTTTAATACCATACCTGTGCAAAAGGAGTAACACAACACACACTCTCACTCACCTGGAGGAGCTGGGAGGCCGACGGGCGCGACTCGGGATTCTTATCCAGTGCTCTTTTCAGGAAATCCTTGAAGTCGGTCGACCTTCACACACACAAATAGAATGATTTGGATCACACAGTAGGCAATAAAGAGTCATAGCACAAGAACCATTACAGGAGCACAGATTATTTTTATTACAAATATCCATTTATATCCATTAGCCTGTGTAGTTAATAAAAGAAAGTAAGAAAGAAAGAGAAAGAAAGAAAAAGTAAGAAAGAAAGAAAAAGAAGCGAGAAAGAACAAAATAGAAAGAAAGAAAAAGAGAGAAAGAAAAAGAAAGAAGAGACAACGAAAGAAAGAAAGAAGCGAGAAAGTACAAAAAACAAAGAGAAAAAGCGAAAAAGAGAAAGAAAAAGAAACAGAAAAAGAGAAAGAAGTGAGAGAAAGAAAGAAAGAAAGAAAGAAAGAAAGAGAGAGATAAAGTACAGAGAAAGAAAGAAAAAGAAAAAAGTGAATGAAAGAAAAAATGAAGCAAGAAAATACAAAACAGAAAGAGAAGGGAAGAATTACACAAACCAAAAAGGGGGAAATGCTGAAACCTCAGTGCTCTAAACCGCATCTTTTTTTTGTTTTTTTTTTAGATAACTGATTTGTACTACCTTTATAGGACCTCACACACACACACACACACACACACACACACACACACACACACACACACACAGTGGAGTAAGATCTTCTTTACAAGGGTCCCGTGTGATGAACAACAGACCCAGAGCGAGAGAGAGAGCACAGATGTGTATTACTCTGCAACTCGCTCTTCCTCACATAAAGATTTTTCCTTCCGTTTCTTGTTAATGTCACATTTAAGCTTTTAAAACTATAGAGTACATCCAGTGAAGACAGAATGGTGTGTGTTTACTGTGAATTTGCCCTGTACACCTTAAATGTGAGAAAGAAAGAAAAACAAATAAAAACAGCATCCGTATCAGTGTTAGTGTTGGTGATGGTGACTGAGCCCCTGTTCAGGTGGAATTAGTTTTCCACATGGAGATGTTTAATGTAATTAATCCCAGAGGAAGGAAGCGCTCTCTCTTTTCATTACTGCATTATGGTCTGGAATGCTTGTTCACTTTTACACGGGCCACCTGTCAGTCATCTTATAGCCACGCCCCAACCCCTCTTTACTTCGAATTATAACTCGGCTTTCAAGCAGTTAAGTCAGAGTGCACTTGAAAGTGATGTCATGACAGTCCCTAACTACATAATGAAC